>NW_008668323.1:0-304 GCF_000695815.1 Acanthisitta chloris
AGCGGCGATGGGAGGAGCTGCAGCCGCTCCGGGATGGGCATCGCGGGCTGCAGCTCTTCCCCGCCCGCCCGCGAGCCTGGAGGATCGCACACTGCGCCCCGAGGGTGGGATGAGCCCCCGGTGTGCTTCCCCCGGGAAAATCAGCGTGGGGAGGACACTGGAGCAGCTCTGGGCCCCTCAGCTCAGGAGGGACATTGAGGGGCTGGAGCAGGTCCAGAGCAGAACAACGAGGCTGGTGAAGGGACTGGAGCACAAGTGCCATGAGGAGAGGCTGAGGCAGCTGGGGGGGTTCAGCCTGGAGAAG
>NW_008668323.1:554-783 GCF_000695815.1 Acanthisitta chloris
TGCCATGGTCTAGTGACCACGGTAGGGTTGGACTTGATGATCTTTGAGGTCTCTTCCAACCAGGCTGATTCTATGATTCTGTGATTCCCAAAGGAGCTGTGGATGGAGATCCATGGAAGAGTTCCAGGCCAAGCTGGACAGGGCTTGGAGCGACCTGGGCTAGAGGAATGTGTCCCGTGGCAGGACTGGGTGGTGTTAAAATCACTGCCCACCCAAACCTCCCCGATCC
>NW_008668324.1:0-260 GCF_000695815.1 Acanthisitta chloris
GGGGGGCTCAGGCTGCCCTGCACAGAGAGGGGTCCCAGCGCTGCTGGAGGGCTCGGGGGTCCTGTCCCTGTCCCCCCCGAGCGGGGGATGCTCAGCACCGCGGACAGCGCCGGCTCCGCCGGGCAATGCCCAGCCCTGAGCGCTGAGCTCTGGGATGAGGGATGGAGATGGGACTGCCTCAAGGGCATGATCCATCCTGACAAATCTCAGCAGCTCAGCAAAGGCAACGCAGCGCGGGGAGAGCGTTTAACCATTCCTGC
>NW_008668324.1:460-10769 GCF_000695815.1 Acanthisitta chloris
CTGTGCTGTGCTGTGCTGTGCTGTGCTGTGCTGTGCTGTGCTGACAGAGTAAAAAAAAATTCAGCCGCCTCGTGTAGAGTATGTGGGGCACTGAGGGCAACGGGAGACACCTTCCTTCCATCCCCCTTCTCTGGCCTACAAGGACACACTGTCCTTCTCTCACCCATCCCCTGTGGCTACAGAACATTGTCTTAAGCTAAATCTTCAGTAAATCTTTCCTAAGCAGAATTAGAAGCTGTTTCGTTAAACTCCAAGCAGCTCCGATAGGGCTGAAGCTTAGCTTATCTCAGTTACAGGGTACCCAAAGCTTCTGAGTTGTACTTTTTTCCAAGTGAGTGTTGAGCTGCAAAGCTCACTTCTTGGTAAGCCACCCTGGATTCTGTCACACAGGCTCAAATAAAAGGCTGGAATGATTCTCACAGATTCCCATGGTACAAGGCTGCAGAGGAATGGCTTACAACCACAGCAAGGAAGACTCTAGGATCAGGTCTCACACAGAACATATAAACAAGGGCAAAGCACTTGTTTAAACAAAAAAAATGGTGTTTGGGATTATCACTAGTGTGTTCTTTCATTGGTACACTTGGCATTTACCAGAAATGGAAGAGGAATCCTTCACTCCTACATGAGGCTGTTTGAAATTAAAGCAAAGGCTCCAGGAACACACACTGTAGTCACATGAGATTTGCCAATTCAACTCATGCAGCAATACCAGGTGTCTTTCCTCACAACATCTGGAAAGGTTTGTGTGCTTGGGTCTAGCAGGACCTGGCACCACCCAGCATGATATTTCATATTCCTGTGAAGAGGGAGAGAGAGAAAACAGGCGAGACATTACTCTTCTTGCACCCAAAGGTATCACAGACCTAGAGAACACCTGATTACCCAAAGGAATGACATGAAGCAGTGTCAGGGGAGGTTCAGTCTGCATAATAGGAAAAGGTTCTTTACCCAGAGGGTGTTTGGGCACTGGAACAGCTCCCCAGGGCAGTGTCACAGCCCCAAGGCTGACAGAGCTCCAGGAGTGTTTGGCCAATGTTCCAGGCACAGGGTGCAGTGTTGAGGTGTCCTGTGCAGAGATAGGAGTTGGACTTGATGATCCTTGTGGATCCCTTCTAACTCAGGATATTCTATAATTCTGATTCTGTGATAAATAATCTCTACAAAGTAACACCTTCTTCCAGAAAGTCAAAGTCAACAAACTCCTGGGACAGGTGTCATGCCTGGAAATAGGAATTGCTATCACTATAATAAAAGAACAATTAGAGGAGAACATAAAACAAAGCAACAAGACTAGTTTTGCTTATCATTTTCCTGTCTCAGAATGTTTTCCCCTTCCCCCCCTCCATTCACACATATACTATTGCTGTCTCTTTCCCAAAAGCTTTTACTGTCTCTGTATCAAAAGAGGATTATTTGGTGCATTGAGTATTCAACATGTTCTCTTACAGTATTGTTGTGTTCAATGAGCTTTGCTCATCTGAATGGACACTCACTGCATAGTCCACTGGTTTAATTTGCTGCTTTGGAAACCTAAGCAGGTTACAGCATATTTAGCCATGTGTCTGTTCTTATGTGTCAAAGATAAGGTTTCTCGATGCCATTTTTAAAAACAAAATTATTTCACTTCAGTAGCTTTCTCTTTTCAGTGGTCTCTTCTTTTTAGTCTTGGATATTTCAACTCACCTTTTCCCTAAAAAAAAAATTCACCCCAAATCAGCAAAGCTCCATTGAACAAGAATTTCTATTTCTTCTTCCAGTAAGGAAGTTGTTTTTTCTGAACTGTTAACAATTGCAGCATGTCCAATCCTCATATTTTTCACCCCTCTTTCCACAGCTGTCTTAAAAGCAATGTTTAGTTTTTTGAAACTATAATATTCTTCCCATGAAGAAAATAGAAACTAGTCAATCAGGGGAGGAAGAAATTCACAACACACAATGAAGTGAGAGAGCTCTTATTTTCAAGCACTAGGGAGACAAAAAAATTATGGTGGTGGCAAGGATGGGGGAAACAGTAGTTTGGAGTGTCTATTAGAAATTTAGGAAGAAATCACATGAAAATGAGAGACTGAGGAAACAGAGAGAAGTGACCAAGTTGTTAACATAACAGCTGCCACAAAAATGGGCAAAGTGTGCTGTGGGTGTGGGTTAACTCCAGCATTCAACTATGCACTGCACATCCACTCCCTCCTTCCCCTCCAGCCTTCACTCCTGCTGGGTGGGGGAAGAAGAAAGGACAAGTAAAAGCAAGAAAACTTGGGGGTCAAGAGGAAAACTTTTAATAACTGAAGGAGCAGTAGAAGATGAGAAAGAGAAAACAAAAGAAGTGAGATGAAGGCAATCACTTGCCACATCCCATGGGTAGTCCAACACCCAGCTGGTCCTCAAACAAAAGGTGGCTCACCTATTTAAAATCCCCTAACTTTCCTTTTTATTATTGCTGAACATGAGGTTATATGGCATGGAATATCTCTTTGATTAGCTCATCTCATCCTCCTGTTGTGTCCCCTCCCAACCTCTTGCCCACCCCCAGTACGGGGGAGCAGAGTGAGAAGCAGAGGAGGTAAACACCGTGGAGCAACTGAATCATTAGTGTGCCAACAGCAGTGTTTTGGTCACAGACCTGAAACACTGAATCCTATGAGCTGCTATGAAGGAAATTAACTCCATCCCAGACAAGCCAGCATGAAGTGCCATTATCTCATGCAAAAGGAGCTATATGTGCCAGCTGCACACGGTGAATTCTTCATTTCTACTTGTGATTCTACAGCAAAGCTCACTTCAGAGTCCCATGAGCTGGTGAAGATAATCAGACTCCACTCTGAGTTCTTCTCATGCTACCAGCAAACTTCTCTTTTCCACATATCCTGTTGTGTTGTCCTCCTTGAGGATGCACAATGTATTCTTGTCAAGGTTTTGCAGACTTCATTGTTTATTACAGGCTAAAAATGGATTAAACTTGCTTTGTGAGCATTGTATTGATATTCTGGTGCTCTCCCAGTCTCTTGTGAAATGTATTTCCTCTTTTTCCTCTGCAAACAATATCACAGCAAGCAGTGATCTTATTCAGACTGTGCTTTGTGTTGGCTGCAGAGATATCCAGCTCCTAAGCACCAACCCATATTCATCTGCTGTTGATATCCCTTCACACATGGGTGGGTGTCTCACTGTTCTCCAAGCAGGATGGCTGATTTGAAGGGCTGTGTGGCCAGACAAGTACTAAGCTGTTTTGATGGAAGGTGGCAAGAAAGCTGGGAATGGGCTCAAGGATCAGGGCCAAGAGGTAAGGAGCAAGCAGAGACTGTTTCCGTCACCCCAGTGTAGAATTAAGGTTTTACAAGGAGGTGTTGGGGGAAGGCTGGAACACCCTCCCAAGCTAAGGAAAAATACTGGCAGAGTGGGAAGAAGCAGTTGGGAATTTTGTGGGGTTTTTTTTTTCTGATATCTGGTTCCTCTGCATTAAACTGAATCATCCTCAGTGCAGCTCTAGAAGCCTTAAGGACTCTGAACTCACTAATCTTTCCAAGTAGGTCCTTCTCCATTTTCACACTGCTCCTAAATTAACATATCTCCAATTTATCTTGTGAGATAAATCCCTTTCCAGCCTCAAACTAACAAAGGAAGAAATGCCATAGCTTCAAAATTGAACTTCAGCTATCCCGGGCACTCACCTGTCAGGACATTGTTCTGAGCACCATGAACTTCTGGGGTTGCAAAATGGGATTTTCAATCTCCTGAGATCCAGATTTCTGATTAGCTTGCTTTTTTTTTTTTTTTTAAATTTTTCCTACTGGTCCTGGATAGGAAGCAGATGTCTTGTGAAAAAGAAATAATAGTGATTTGTCTTTCATTGAAGTTTAAACTAAGACAGCGACCACTCCAAGGTCAAACCTAGGAAAATGTATTGGGCAGAAAGAACAGTGAGAAGTGGTTGTTTCCAAGCTCAAAGGATTGTTTCCCAGCTGTCATTAATATGACAGTTCCTGGCCAAGGCTAACTGATGCAAAATAAATGATTTGATCCATTGAATTCATGGGGAATTAGAACAGGGCAGACATTTGGCTTTGGGTATTGCTCTGAACACTCTCTCCAGTTAACAGAAAGGGGTAATTTTAACTCTACAGGTGTAATCTTCCTCTTATCTTAGACACTATATTAGACATGGGATGAATTTCCTTCTGAAATTGGCTCTCCCTGTGTTGACTCGAAAGGGAACCAAATCAGTGCTTAGACTGAATTCCTAAATTTTAGAAGGATGAAGCTAGAGGATTTGAATACTTTCCTTTAGAGCTTGCTGAGGTGCATGGAAGAGCAAGCAAATGAACCCATAGCTGCTGATTTTCCCATTTAGTCACAAATCCATCCTCTTTATTAGCAGTCTTTCATATTCACTATTGTTACTATTGTCTGGGACCAAGCACAAGTCATCAGTATTCATCACCTGCAGTTTAGTTTCCTTCTGAACTTGGACTAAGGCTTTCAAAAGGGAACTACTTGTAACTCCCAGCCCATCATGAGCTGCACGCTGCACAGAAGGCTTCAAGCCTCACTCTGCCTCTATCTGCAATCACTCAGCACTTCAGACCACTCAAAAAAAAAAATGTTGGCAGATGAAACCCACGTGCAGTCAAATGCAGGGACTAGAATGTTCAATGGAGCTTTTTTTTCCCCCTTATTCCTCACTCCAACGTATCTATGTTCTTGCAACTGTTTCATATCTTACAGTCCCCAAAACGTTCATTGCAAAGGAGATGGCAAAGCAAGACATATCTCAATATTTATGAAGCAGGCATGAGAAAGAGAGCTCTTAGCTTGATTAACAGGGGTTGCTGGAGGGAGTGGACAGCCACTGTCATCCATAGTCTGAGCTAATTCTACAGCATGTCGATGAGAGTTAGAGGGTCAGTGCTTCTTTTCTGCCTTACCCAAGAGAAGCCAGGGCACATCTAGCAGGGCTGTGCTGAGGTCATGCAGTCAGATGTTAGTACAGAATAATGGCACCACCCACAGCATAAAATCGAGTCATAGCATGTAGACACATCCCACTGCATAACTGTTAAATTGATGCTGATCTATTGTAATTGTCTGGGCAATTGTTTTCAGCTTCTGGAAGGGATAGTTTGGTCTTTTTCTCCCTGGACTATAAGTAATGGCCAAGCCACCTGGCTATCTGCTACACAACACAGGGGGGAAATTCTGTTTTCTGGAGCCTGAGGGTCCATATCTCCAGGGTAGGAAGTCCAGCATGTTACAACAGATTCATTCAACCAAAATGCACTTTGTAACAACTGTAGTTTAGGTCAGAATGGCCTATCATCATTATCTTTGGACAAACCAATATACCTGGTAAGTATTGAATATAGGAAGAGGAATAAGAAGCAATTTTTTATTTTTTATTTTTTACCCCTGGGTATCATTTATTATTTATTTGGGAGAAATTTTGAATCACTGAGGAATGACATGTTTTTGTGTGCTGTTACTCTGAGATAACTGCACTTTGCCTCAGGTATGCAGTGACTCACCAGGTTGATAGCTGGTGCATACCAGCACCCTGCCAAGTGGAGCTGTTGTTACCTTACAGTAACCACATGCCTTGAGCAATGTTATTTCTCACCTACAATAGTGACTTTATATCTTGTTAGGAAAAACTTGATGCCATCGATTTTCAGGAACTATGTTGAAAGGTATATGACTAAATGCTTTACAAAAACTCTGCATAAACACAGTCTCTTAGGCTGTTCTGGTTAGTGGTCAGAGCAGGAAAGGACAAATCAAAATAGTCAGGAATCTATTTAGAGAAACGTAGGCAAGTAAACCAGGAATGAACCATCGTGTGTGTGCCCTATCCAGGTGACTAGGACCAAGATCTTAATGTGAAACAGAGCTGGTTAGATGTAGCTTTTATGCCACTGTTCCCCAAGCAGCAAGTTAAAGAGTGTGTATAAAACTCCAGTTTGTTTATTTTATTTGGATGCTTCCCAAAGCAAAGACTGTTACTTACTCTGTGTGTGCACACCTCTCCCTGAGCAGTCCTGAACTCAGCTCTTACTTTGCCATGGTAATGATGATATTACTAACGAGGAACTTTGCCTGCACATTTCTTCACCTCCTGCTGCCCAGACATGCTCTGCAACCAGCATGTTCGAGCCTTCCATCCCAATCACTTCGTTCACTGCAGGTTAAACATTAGGCAGAAATTCAGTCTAGGGAATCCTGCAGGTTCTTATTTCCTCTGTTTTCCCCTCTGGGTATCCTTTTGTCCATGGCAGCTCTGAACCAGCCCCTGTAGAGCTCTGTCATCCCCAGTGTCCCAGTGCTGTTACACTGGATTCATACCCTGAGTTCAGACTTCAGAGCTGACACTATTTTTTGGATGCCAGCAATGAATTCTGCACACAGACACTCAAGGCAACTGAAAGGGCTGTGGCTGTCAAGTGTTTCTTTATGTCGTGTTCAATTCTTGTTTTCAAGCTTTTCTTTTGCTTGTGACACCTTCTCCAGAAATAAACTTTTCTTTCCCTGCTAGTTATAGATCAGTTCCCTCCAAGCCAGTCAGCATTTAACTCTTCCCATGTTTCTTGAGGAAAATCACCCAGTTCACCTCTGGAGGGAGTGATCTATTGCATAAAATGTGCAGGACCAACTTGGACACCTGGGAGCTATTTTTAGCTCTGCTGCTGCTGGCCACATAATCTCGAGGGGATCACTTTACTCTTCTTTGCTTCTCCTCGCATCTGTGTAACACAAGTGATAATACACAGATCTAATCCTCTTGTCTTGTCAGGATTATGGTTGTTTGTATAACTTTCACCTGGAAGCCACAACTGAGCTAACTGCAGTTACTCCCTCAGCTTTTTGTCTCCATAACAAAGACACAATGGCAGCAACACAGTTGAGGAATTGATGAGAAATGTTGCTACTGAGAGGATCATGGTTTGCAACTACATCTTCACTCCTGCAGTTACCCACCCTAGCAAGATTAAGCCATCATTGACTGACTAACTCACTCTACCAAAGCCTCCCTTGGCTTTGTAGATCATCCTGAGGGAAGTTCTAAGTCTTGCCTCACAGACCTCAGTGTGGCAACAGGTGAGATCAAAAGGAAGCAGCAGTCACCCCATTGTTCATGAGAGGGGTGTAGAAATACTATGTTTTACACAAAACCAGAGGCAGGACTTGGACAAAAGCAGTTCCAAGCCTCAGTTAAATGTCTTTAATCCCCAAATCATCCATCCTTACACATGTGTTGACAAAACCCACTCTATAGGGGCAAAGTAATTATTTTTATTATCTTTCTTTCCTTGCTGCTTCACCAATAGTCAATCAATATTGTCATTAAAGCTCTGAGAATAGGTTCAGTTGGTTAATCTGTGCCTTGAGGACAACACAGAGAGAAAGGAAAACAAAACCCCCTCAATCATAGCTCATCCACAGCCATCACCAGTCCCTTTGTTTGGGAAAAGGGGCACATCCATGGACATCTCTCTCACGAGCAACAAGGCACGAGGGCCTGGGTTTTCAAGAGGCATTTGGAGCCTAGGAGACATTCCTCACCAGTGGCAATTTGTAGGTAGGTCAGATTTAGAGGATGAACTGACTGAGGCATCCTTTAAATAGCTGTCTTATTGTACACTTAGAGCATTCGTTTAACAGGCTTATGCTATCATCAAGTCTTCCATGGAAGAAGGGATCCATTGTGCCAGTGTAACACCGACCTAATTAGCTTTGCTGAGGATTTATTTAACAGGTTTATTCTAACAAGTTTATTCTTTAAACGTCTGATAACTGAGTTGTTGTAACTCTTTTTAATGAGTCGCTGTCTTCCTCTGTTGGGTTTAATTCTTTTTTGCTGCTGCTCAGGAAGGTTTTGCATCTCCATAGAAGGCTGATTGTGCTGTGTTTAGGCTTTGATAAGCTTTATTCTTGTAGCAGATATCCATTTCAGTGTACTGAAGTAGGTGGATGCACCTATATTCATGTGAATAGGGATGTGTGGAAGAAGGAAGGGGGTTTTGTATTACATTTCAGTACAGAGTCTTTCATCCAGTGAAGCCCAAGCAGTCTTACAAACTCTCACATTCAAATCCTGCTTGCTGAAGGGAAAAACTCCTATTGATTTCAAGTGGGTTGCTAATCAGATCCATAGACAAAATTTTGCTTGGGAAAGGTTTTTGTTTCAACAAAGCTTCTCTACCACAGGATTCTACTTACAGTAAAAATAAAGAGAAAGAAACTTTCAGTCTGTCCTCATAGGATGTGCAGGTCAGGGGCTGGAACTCTGACTTGGGTCTTAGTCCTTGCATGACCTTCCTGAGGTCTTTGATTCAGATAGTGAGGCTGCAGTGTGATTTCTGTCCCTCTCTTCTCCACAACCCCCTAGGCAGGGACTGGCATTGAGGAATGCCCCTGTTTTACTTCTGGAGCACATCCATATCTACAGTCATAGTCCTTTCCCCTGCAGACAACATATTACAGAAGCAACTCAAGATAGGACAAGGAGAGGCTCTGAGGACAATTGCCCCATCACACCATCACCAGCTCACACAGTCTTCTCCAGCCATGTGACTCTGCTGTGATAATAAGAAGTCATTTCAGTTTTTCCCAAGGACTGACCTTACTTATTAACAGTACAAGTTGTGCAGAGACTGTTGATTGAGGACTTTTTTGAACATTTCTGCTTAAGAGGGAAACCTCATGCCCATGGCTCTCCAGCCTAACTTGTACTTTATAAGTATAAATCTCTACCATTAAAAAGAAAAGGCCCTTTCCCCCCTGTGGCTCCCCAAAAGTCACCATTTATTTCCATCCCTCCACTTGCAGTTTTATGTGACCACAGGACAGTGCCTTTGAGTGCTAAATGATGACTGTCCAAGCTGACCTCCGTAGGCTAGATGCTATCTATCCATGGCAGCAAGGCCAGACAGTACCAATCAGCTTCTGTTCTGTCTGCAGGGATCATAAAAAAAGATATACTTTCCCTCCCCACCTGTTTAACACAGTTGTTTAATACAGTAATTCGGTGAGAATGTGCATGTTGTCAATGACTTACTGTTATTGCATGCATTTAGGGCAGCCCGAAGATTCAAAAACAGAGATAAAAGTTCTATTATCCAAAGGGCCCCTTTGCCCACAGCAATGTTTATGAAAATCATTTTGTTCTCTTGCAATTTGATTTTCTGTTTTATTAAACTGTAAAGCATTTTAAAAGGAGTGGAAATACATTTGCTTGCAGGAGCCACCTCAATCAGATCAGGAGAGGACATGGGATAATCTTCTCCCATTTCTCTGCTGCCTTCTGAGAAGAATCATGGTCTTGGAAATCACAGACTCATAGAATTTAGGGGTTGTAATGGACCTTACAGAGCATTTAGTCCCAAGCCCTGCCCTGGGCAGAGACACCTCCCACCAGAGCAGGTTGCTCAAGGCTTCATCCAGCCTGGAATGAAACACTGCCAGGGTGTCCAAAATACAGTGGTGTTACTTAACTGATACAGATGTTTTCTGCCAGCTGGAAGAAGTGTACCAGAGAGGCTTAGAAACCAGGCTGGGAAGGTGGAGAACTACTCTGGCAGGTGTTTGGACACAGGTACCAATTTCAATTGTCAAAATTCCACTGCTTGAGTAGCCCCCGGTGTGACTTAACAGTTACCTGTACATTTGCAGAGCAGGGGGCTGGGAAAAAACTCCTTTCTCCCCTTTTTCACTCTTCTATCTCAGAGAAGAGCTTTATTACGCTCCAAGTTGTCATTACAACCTCCATATATATGTCAAGGTTTTGTCCATTTGCTTCATTTGGATTACAGAATTGCTTCCTTCATTTGGCAAAAGCAAGAAATAGTCCATTTATAGCTCCTTACACCTGTAGAAAAAAAGAGAGAGCACACTCCACTGCTCCAAATTCCTTTGTTAATGGCTACAAAAGCTTTGTATTCTTAAGCCATTATTGTTACCTTGCACCACAATATTCTGAGTTCCAAATACTCTTCTTGCTTTTTAGACATGAAGCTCTTCAGACCAGGTATGTCTCTACTTATGTGTCTGAATATCTAGTACAACAGAGCCCTGAGCTTTGCAAGGATTTGAATTCCTCCTATATTGCAATTAATGGTAATTTTTTGCCTGATTTTTCACTGGAGTCATTTTGCCAGTTGCTACATGAAATAAGGAGAATGTTCCTAAGGCTTTAATGGGTGTTCTTGCTGCCTTTTGAAGGTTATTCAGAGCAGGGAAAAATATCAATATTATTCCACCTGGTGTACTGGATCCTGTCAAAGCTACCAGCTTGGGAAGGCTGAGGCATGCAGGAATG
>NW_008668324.1:11004-22183 GCF_000695815.1 Acanthisitta chloris
AGCCTTCAGAAGGGAAAGCTCCAGGAGAAAATCCATGCATTGACACCAGTTCCATGTTGTTCTGTTCTGCTGAGTTCAAGCATTAAAAAAATTACAGCATTTTTCTCTGCAATCTGTGTAAGTTACTTTCTGTAAAATACAAAATTAAACTTCTATGAAAAGATCTTTAGACTTCTATTTTCTGATCCTTTGGCATGGTCACAAAAGATATTTTCTAACTCTTTTTGCTATGAAAACTGAAAAATTGACTCGTAAAGTAGCTAGAAGATGAACTACCCAAATTATAATATGGCACCTGGATCTGGGTCTTTTTCTAAAAGCAATTGATGATATCAGATTTATAATAACTTACTTAAAATTCTATCAGTGCACATTATTGATGAAGCACTTCTTTCCATTTTTTTTTCAGGATGACTTGTGATAAACTTTGAGCTTTTCAGCCTTTCTCAAATAATACAAATTCTGGTAGATGTTCCATCCTCCTCTCTGACTCTCTCTCAGGCTCCAGCAAAGACAACTTTCTTGGGAATAAGGAATTACCCATATCCAGTGATCTTTTTTTCCTTCAAAACGTTGCCAGAACCTCCTTTAGTGATAAACAAACCTTTCACCCAGGGCCAAATCCCAGTGAGTATCTTCATACCGTGAATACATTCACAATTCTATGTCATTTCAGGAGTAAGTGAGCTAATTGGTGCTCCTTGAATTAAACCACCACAAAAGGCCAGGACAACCTGTCAGCTAAGAAACAAGGCAGCTGACAGCAAAGGTTGTCCTCCCACTAAGCTGTAAAAGGGAAAGTGGCATTAACCTCTATCCCAGAAGCTTCAGGGTTCCTGGAAAGCCCCATCCCACAGAGCCAGATTGTAGGAGAACAATCCAGCCCAACTGGCTTTTCCACGCGCTCTATTTTCTAAGCGTTGATTAGATTCTGCAATCACAGATCAATTGATAATTTCATAAAACTAAGTGAGTGGTTGTCAGCACTGTAATCAGCCCAGTATGATGTGTATGCATTGACCTTCAATCCTCTGCCCAGAAGTGTGTGTCAGAGATAAAATGCCTGTTTGTAATGCCTCTCCCTCCCACTCTCCCCAGGCTATTGCTCTTTATGGACTGAGTAAGCTTTTGTTTAATTGGTTACAGCAACTGGAGAAATAAATAATATCAATACTCAGCCTTCCTCCAGTGACTCCCAGATGGCTGCAGTCAGAAGGCTTCACTCTACAGGTGGCCCTCAGGAAAAGTTTGCAAGTTTCCAAGGGAAAACACACACAGACTTTTAGCTCCACAACACAGGATTGTATTTTCCTGTGCCTTAGTAATGGGAGTGAAATGAGAATCGTGGGAAAGGGTTTCTCCATGCCTTTTCCACTCATACTTGGGAGCTGGCTGTCCTTTCTTCTTCAGTTCCTCAGTGTGCACTATGATGACATGACATAGACACAAGGCTACTTCTCTTTTCTGTCCTTCCTTTTGTCCCATCCCATCCCCTGCACCTACACCCACCCTTGAACTGAGTATCAATATTAGCCAAGACATGGAAAGTGAAGCAGAGAGGTAAGTTACTGACAGCCTCTCAGAAAAACTGACCCAAAGCCTTTTGAAAGCATCACTGTATTTCTTATCTAACGCTCACCATTTCATCCCAACTAAATGCAGTGATTCCTATTTACTCATGTTTCTCTCTGTGCACCCCCAATCTTTTTTCCTGCAAGTACTTTGTTATTCTCAGAGCCTGGTGAAGAATTTACAAGCCATATATAAATGCTTTTGCTGCTGCCAGAGCATTCCATGAATAGATTTTAATTTTCTGAAGCATCTTTGCTGTGCAAACCCATCAGTATCACAACCCAGACTCTCATTCCAGCAGATGCTCAGGAGCTGATCATCAGTGTGCAGAACTGATCACTTAATCATAAGGTCTTGTTGAACCTATTTCCATATTAGATGATGGTTCCCAAACACTTGCAACTAGGGGGTCATAAAAAGTTTAGGGAAGTCTCCATGCAGCATTGCACTCAGCTAAATATGACCATTCAGCTTCACATAGCCTGGAAGTGAACACTAAGAGTCTTGGATACTTAGAAATTCCAACTGAGATTCCCAGGAACCTCATGTTGAACTACACTTCCACAATTACCTCTCTAATCATGAAATAAATATAAACCTTTTTGCCTTTGGTGTAAACATAGCATGAAGTGTGAAATCAACCCATGTTGTACATCATTTGGAATGACCAGTCCCATGCAGAGTTTAAATAATTAGCAAAATAATTAATAACCTGCCAAATAATTAGCACACATAATTAGGTATGGACAAAAATGAGAGCCTAAGTACGTGAGCTCCTTGAGTTTGGGTCATAGCAAACAAGACCAGAATGTCAACTAAGCTTTCAGCCCATCATTGCATAACCTGCCTGCTCTGACTTTGGGGAAGCTGTTGGGATGATGTGATGTGGGTCTTGATATTACACAGGTAAAATCACATCTCCCTCTTCTACCATCCCCTGTTGGTTAATACTGAGAGCAATCAC
Organism: Acanthisitta chloris; assembly: GCF_000695815.1. Lineage (NCBI taxonomy): Eukaryota > Metazoa > Chordata > Aves > Passeriformes > Acanthisittidae > Acanthisitta > Acanthisitta chloris. Next base: position 13,541 of record NW_008668324.1, read on the forward strand.
CTCTAACTTCTTTTTATGGCATCTCTGATGCCAACAACTTCTTTGGAAGATGCAGGATTTACTTTTCTTTAAACATACCTCCAGAAACCAGTGATGGGCAGCTAAGAGCACAAGAACAGAGGGCATGTTCCATTGCTTTCAACATAATATTTCCTGCACACCTCTAGAATCATGTTAGGCCTGGATTTCCCTAGCTAAGTTGTCTTTCTCTGGATGCCTCATCATTTAAGCTGCTTTGACTGATACTTTGCAACTTATGGTTGCTGTGGGACAGGACAGAGGGACTTTCTGCAGCAGAAAGGAATGTACTCCCTGGAGAAAAAATTTCAAACACAGAATTACACAATGGTTTGGGTTAGAAGAGACCTTAAAGCTCATCTAGTTCTAACCCTCTGTGATGGGCAGGGACATCCTGCACTAGCCCAGGCTGCTCCAAGCCCTGTCCAACCTGCCTTCAACACTTCCAGGGTTGGAAGTATTAATTTTTTTACCTCCTTCCACTTCTGAGAGTTGCACAAGAAAATGCTCATTCACCAAAATCCAAGGGAGTTCTTCATCTCCATGGCCAAGACCAGCAGCACTACCTATGCAATGCAATGCCTTAAGAATCCAGAGGCCTTCTTCAAAAATCAGTGGATGGCCACCTGGTAGAAGGACATTTGGTATAGATACCTCAAAATTTGCACTGTACAAACAGGAGCCTTGTGCCATCCCTTGGAGCCTCCCAAAGAGCCATCCATCACTGGAGGCACAGCAGCAGACAGGCTGGCTAAGTGGCACGATAAGCAAATCCCATCTCTCCCAAGAGGAGTGTTCCATGCAGTTTCCAGCACATGCAGGTCTCCATCTGTGGTTGTGCTGAGCCAGCCCTCCCTTGGGTGGGTGTGGGGAGGGAGCTTTGGCTGCATTTTCCCCCCCTGAGGCTGATGTGATATATTAGGTGCAGGTGACACTTGGGTCAAGTGAGCACCTGTTCTCCTGAGGCCTCAGGGGAGTCTTACTAACATGGGAAGAATTTATTTTAACAGCTAGAAACTGGGGGAGATTATCACAGTACATTCTCTCCCTGGGAGTTGTAAACTGCTGGAATTCACTTCTCCCCTTTGAGATGCTGCAAAGAAATAAGGAAAGGTCTCTCTCTACAAGGGCAGGAGGAAAGGCTTTATGCTAGAAAGCTCTTTTCTGTGTTAGTTTTCAATTTGGAGTGCAATAGTTAGGGGACATTCCTGGTCTGCTAACAATAACAACCCCACATCTCCACCATGGAAGCTGGAGCATAGGGCTGAGCCCTTTTTGTTTTGTCCAGAGGTTTTGGCATTTGGGTTGAGACCATACAAACCATACAAAGACCTTTTGGAAAGCAGGGACTAAAACCAGTCATGCAAATACACATTGAACATCTCATCTCTACACATTTGCCTGCTGCAAGGTTAACATAAAGGATTATTATCCTTGTCAGGTAATGGAAAAGGTGAAACCCCTTTGCCTGTTTCATCTGAGCCTGCTAATTTATGATCCCTACAGCACTGCCTACCCAGCCAGTCAAGAAAAACAGCCCACATTACATGGAGAGGTCTAGGAACAGGTCCTATAGGTCACTGGTCTGGGATCTAAGGGAACCTGTAGCCTGTGTTTGGAATCAGTTGATGGCATTTCCAGAGTTTGTGTAACAATTGTTCTTCTTAGTTCAACTTCCAGTGATTGGACATGTAGTGCACAAACCCAGCCTGGAGTCAGCACCTCTAAAAAAAGGGTCATGTCTAGGCTTAAGTAGCCCTGGAGACAGAAGAAGTGTGCAGGACATGAGACCCAGAGAGGAGGCCAAAATGATGTATTTGGTCACATCAAAACACAGCACAGAATTTCTGATCTCTTTGTAGAAACAGGAGGAAAGGGAAGTAAGGGATAAAAAAACCCCAACATTTTCCCCCACTTGTCTTTAAAAGTGTTGATTTTAGCTGTAGTTTGAAAATTACACTTTTGACATTTCCTTTGATGTTGTTGTCTTATTCAAAATAGTTTTAATGGCAAAAAAAACCCCCAACAAAATGCAATACTTTCTTACTTTCCCTGACCCTAAGTGGAAGTCATTTTGTTGTTCTGGTTTGATTTTTTTTCACTTTTCAATTCGCTAAGAAAGCTGCTATTCACCAGCCCTGCTGGAATCACTTCTCTCACTCCTAGTGCTGGTACTACTGGCATCAATTCAGTAGATGAACAGAGGATTTCAGTCTTCTAAAGCTGCCAATCCTGCACCTTTCAAAAATGCCAACTGCACTTTCTGTGATAGCAGCGAATTACTGTGCTAGTGCTGGCGGAGCCTGGAAGCACATGGACAGAGCCAGAGGCAGAATCCAGGCTGGAAAGCCTGAGCAGCTCCATGGAAATCAATCATGTACATCTTGTTTTCCACAAGGGTCAGTTGAACACTTCCCAGTCTCTCCTGATCCCTAGATGCAAGCAAGGATCACAAAAACAGCTCTTCCTCTTCAACAAAGCGACTCAGGATTTGGGCAAAGGACTTTGCTAAACAGGCTTCTTGGCCTTTTTGCTAAGATCAAGTGTAGTGAGAGTGGCTTATCTGGTGATTAAGGGGAGCTTGCAGCAGTACACCCCTCCTCTGGGTGCTCAAAGGCAAGGAGAGGGAAGGAGTAACTCACAAAGAATGAATTCTGCCAGATGAACCTCTGTCTTTCTTGCCAAGTGTGTCTGGTTCAAAGGAGCACCACCTTTACATCACCTGTGGCTGCAGTGCCACTCTTGGAAAGGGTTGACTTCCACTTCAGTGACAGACTCCTCCAGAAAAGTCACTGCAAACAGAGGAAAGATGACTTTCTGGCCCTGGGATTCCCTCACTGGCCAGCCAGCACTCATCCTCCTGTGCTTAGGACAGGTCAGAAAGAATTTCCACCACCTCCCCAAAGATGTTTCTCGAGGCCACGTGATCCCACCACACTCCCATGCACACCCTCAACCATCCCATTGATGCTGAGATGGGATAGCCATGGTAATTAAAAGGTAGCAAAGCTCCTGTCTGCGTGAATAGGGGACAAGTCAATACAGTTCAATCTGCTGCTGAATTGACTGCAATCAATTTCTCTTTCTGCCCATCCAAGGCTGCAGCTGTAAAGTACTCACAGTCTGATCAATGGTGACCTTGAGAGCAATGAAGAGACAAAGCCACACTGCAAACAGAGGGAGGGATGGAGAGCAGCCCTTGGAGCTACAGAAACAACAGGGAAAGCTGAGCTTAACCTTCTTCTAGAGCAAGACAGAGATGCAGCCTGCACAGCTGGTGTGAACCAGCAGCAGTGTCACATGTGGGCATGTGCCCTATTTCATCAGCCCTCCAGAAAGAGCAGCAATCATTCATCCCACTGATCAACTGCATCACGAGGAAGAGGAGGATTTACTAAGGATGGTTCTTGGCCAAGGGATTTTTGAAGTGATACTAGGGAGTTATCACTACTACCTTCCATCTCCATCCTGCAGGGAGGTCAGGCTGAGGAAATCATAGAATGGACTGGGTTGGAAGGGACCTTAAAGATCTAATTCCAATCCCCCTGCCATGGGCAGGGACACCTTTCCCTAGACCAGGTTGCAAGTGAAAACTTTCCCTTTCCAAGGCAGGGGGTTGAAACTAGATGATCTTTAAGGTCCTCAGAAGCAGGTGGTACCAAACATCCAAGGCATCCTGACATCTCTGCTTGGCCTGAGGATGAATTTATCCACCTCAGGTAGCCCCTGCAAAGTTGTCTGAAGGTATAAACCAAGATTGTGTCTTAGCACTTTCCCCTCCTGCCCAGCTCCAACCCAATCACCAGTAATGAATTAATAATTAATCAATCACTCCCTGATTTCATTTTCAGGCTGCAAGATGAAAAAGAAAAAAAAGAAATGGGATCTTAAAATAATGCTCTGCAATGGGTTGTGTCTGTCTCTGGCAAATGCAATTTAACTGCCTTAATGAAATGCTAATTGGTAGAAAATATATATAAAAACCATCCTGAATACTACTCTAATTGAATTTCCTTTTTTCCAGAGCTACAAAGCAAAATGCTCAGTGCAGCGAGAACAGTAAACAGACTCAAAGGCTGTTCTTTGGGAGGGGGGTAAGATTACACAGAACTGCACAAGGGTTCATTGGGAATAACACCATTGTTGTCCCTAATTGTGTGTGTGTGTGTGTGGTGTGTGCATGTGGCAGAGCTAAATAAAAAATGATGTTTATAAAGAACTGCTCCTTTGCTGATGGACTGGAGGCGCTGATCCGACAATTAAAGCATCATCTCAGTAATAGCCATAAATAAACAGGCAGCATTAGAACAGACTCGCAATAAAGATGATATTAAAAGTAGAACAAAATGAGAGGCAGCACTGAATGGGAAAGGGTGAAGTGTAAGTCACATTGATCTGCTTTGTGTTTCTCACTGAGGAAACAATGCTGTGTCCTTACCATGGACACCCAACACTCACCAAAGCTGCTGCAAAGGCTGCTAACTAGGGGTGATAGGTATAAATGGCTCTTAGTCAGAAAATAAGTGAAAAAAAAGTGAGTAAAGTGGACACAATCAGGGTTAATTTTAGTCAGAAAATAAGTGAAATAAAAGAGAGTAAAGTGGACACAATCAGGGTTAATTAGAAAGTTTGCATGGAAGCTTGTATAGGGAAGCATTGATTTGTCAAAATCTCAGATTCCTGCAGCCCAGGGTCAGCCCTGACCCATCCTCTACAATCCATAGAAGTTTTGAATTGTCAGAAGTGTGACACTGACAAAGTGCCAAGTTCCCAATTTTGAGTTGTAATGGCTTTTGATATAGAAATTGTAAATCACTGCACTAGAAGACTCTTAGGAAAAACAAAACAAAACCACTCAATTCCAAACACAAAATGCCAACAGACCTGACACAGATACTGGCCACTCCCCACAAATTACTGATCTGGGAACATTTCTGAAGTTAAAAGGTTTTGTCCTCTTTTGAGAGAAAAAAGGTGCTGACACTCTAAAAACTCCCTCCCCTGACCTGAGAGAGCAGTGTCCTCTCCCTAATGGACATCCTTGACATTGCCAGTGGCAAAGCATCACCTCCCTCCCTAATGTAGCATCAGGTTTCTCGAGCAAGACACCAGCAATGTTGGTAGCCTGAGTCCAGGAGTCCACACAGGCAGAAGGTTCCACAGGCTCTATCAGGATTGCTATCTTTAAATCCAACCTGTCAGCACAGAACCTTCCTAGAGACTTTAAATGCCTTCACAAATAGCCTTTCCAGCTGAGTATAATTACCTTAATTAAAACTCCACCTCATCCTTCTGACTGGAAAGGTTCATGTGTTTGTCTTAATGATCTCGTTAGCAGCAGGCTCAGAAAGTCCTTCAGTTCCTCTGCCAGTGGGCTGAGACCTGAATACTTATCATGGGGAGAAGTCACACAGGTACTTCTGCTCCTGTGGTGGGGTAGGTTTTTGGGCTGAGGTCTCCAGGGAAGGGATAGGTGATAGAGATCTTTATGTTCTCTTCTCTTGAAACACCAATAATTTCTGGCTGCCTCTTTTCTTGATCAGATAGGAACATCCCAAACCTCCAAAGTCTGGAATTGGCTGTGTCCTGATGCCAAGGCAAGGGGATGTCTTGGCTGTTTGCCTGGCTGAGTATAGACAGGAGATAGCAATGGCCATAAGGTAGCAGAAAATATCTTTGCTACATGGTCTAGAACAACCAGGGATGTTTCTGCACCTCTGGTCTATAAACAGCAATTCAATTTCATCTCTGCTTCCCAAGGAGCCCTTATGCTTCACATAAAGCAGAGAACAACTCCTTCTGACATGCATCCTACTTACCTTCTGTCCACTTCCCATGGCAAAGTTAACCCCTCTCTTCCTCTAACTATTGTTTCCAGCATCATGAACTCCAGACATAGGTTCAATCATATTTGCTGTGTGTTAGCCAATGTGACTCCTGGGCAGCAGATTATTCCAAATAGGCCATTTCTGCTCCACATTCCCTAATCCTCGTTCTACTGCTGGAGAAAATTTAAATATCAAGCAGAAAGGGTACCTCAGGTTTTGGACTCTAGGCTTTTTAGAATGAGGTAGCAGCATAGTCTGGCTGGAGTAGATGTGGGAGATGAGATCCTGGCTGCTTCTTCCTCCTCACTGGGTGTGCAGACACCAGCACTGCTTCTATTTCCTTGCTGCCATGAAAATTGCTTTATTGAATTTTTAAATAAACTGTGCTGGTTGGAATATCTAAAGAGCCTTTGCACAGACCCTGACAGGACTTTTTTTTTTTAAAATTAAAAATCTTGGCCTCAGGCGAAATGGAAATGTCTTCAGATTTGCAATCAGTGCTCATGTAACATATCTGAAATGCAGTTTATAAGCTGGTGATTTGATGGGATTTGTTCCTGAGGGCTGTAATGAATGGATTTGTGGGATCTCAGAGCCTAGGATGGCATGACACAAATTGCTACCAATGACCATTACAAGGTGTGAGGGGAGAATGGGAAAGAACAAGCAAAGAACAATCGAGTTCTAATCACTCTGTTGCACTCAGGAGTCATATTGTCCTCCCTGCCAACCTTCCCCTCGTCTTTGTGTTTAATCCACTGAGATGTCCAGTTTTGCTCCCAAGTGGAAAACTTCTGTGAGCTCCAAGAACATCCATCCCTGTGCACCATCCCCCTGACAGAGATGGGAAACTAATGGCTAAATACCTGCTGCTAGAGGCTGAATAGGAACTGTCAGAGAGAACCTGCTGAGGAGAAAAAGGCTTGAACTCTGTCCTGAGGCAGCTCTCCCCAGTCACTGAGCTGGATCATCTCATTAGTTTAGGTCAAAGGGAAATCCTCCTGGAGGAAAACCTGGCAAAGGGGGGAAAGCAGTGAAAAAAATGCCTTGCATGCTCTTTCCTCTCTCAAGGATACGACTCCAGTGGCCTTAGCTAAGAATTAAATAGATGACCAAGCCTCTAATGTGCTTGGGTTAAATAGGTAAAGAACACTAGAGGAAGGAGTCACTGAGTGAAGACAGGACTGCATGCTGAACAGAAGAGGTAACCACAGAGATGCAGTGAGGACAGAGCTGTGTGTAGAAGTGGATGATTGAGGTAATTTGCCAAGGTCTCATCCAGAGTGTGCAAAGACAAGTGGTGCAGAGATTCATTAGTCACTGCTAATGCAAGCTGGGAAAGGCATACATCACTGTGCAGAGTTAGGTTGGAATCAGCCACTCCAGGGATATCAGCTCTGGGATGGAGCTCCTTGACTGCAGCTCTTCCTCCTCTGCAGCTCCACACCAGGCTCAATTGTCTCCTTATCCTAGTGGAGTCATCTCATCTGGAACAAGCATGGAGGGAAAGTTCACTGTCCCCATGGGCCACACAGATTCCAAGTTTTGAAGCACTTGGGAATCCTACCATGCTACAAACACTGTGTTGCCCCCACAGCCTGTAATTCACACATCTTTTGTGTTCCTTTGCTTCTGTGTGGTCCTTGCTTGTTTTATTAAACCAGATTTACCTCGACCCATGAGTTTTTTCCATCTTACTTTGCCCTCTTCTCTACCCTGTTGAGGAGTCATAGAGGGGCTTGGTGGGCACTTGTCATCCAGCCAAGGTTAGCCCACCACAAAGAGCAGAAGAAGCAAACCAAGTAGGTTAATGTATCTTTTGAAGGTGGTAGAGTCTACATGTCCATCTCAAAAGGTTCACAGCCTCAAGGTGAAGTCATTTCTTCACAGTTGAGTGTGCCTGAGGCTGATGCTGAATCGCTGAGATGAAGCAGAAGGAGGAACAGGCTCTTGGGCAGATTGTGCAATGCTGGTGGGGTCAAAAGTATAGCAGTGCTGGAGTATCAGGGCTGAGCTGTAGGCCAGGGAGAGGAATGTGCTATTGGGGTGAGAAGTTGCACACTGCTCTGGGAAAGGGGCAGGTTGGTGCAGAGCCAGGCTTCACGCTCTGGGACAGGCCTGGGAAACATTGTGTTTTGCTCTGCCTCTCCCCCAAAATGGTAAATGATGCTTATCCATCATTATTATGTCACTGTGCATGCAGATGGCCTAAGGGCTCTGCAGAGGTCAGTGGGCTGATCCATAAAAAGGCACCAAAAGATGAGCTGACTTCTTTCACACGGAAAAGGAGTGGGTGAACCTTTAAATCTCTGGAGTCAGAAGCAGTTTGGAGCGTTGATAGCTTGAAACTCTGGTTTTCAGTATCCATCATCCTTATAAATTCAACTGACTTCATCTCACATTGCCAAGTGCTATTTCAGGGCAGTTAATGCCTCCCTGTGACATGTCCTTAGGAAATATTTTGTCTCTTGGTTGGATCCAGAAACAGGTTGTGTCTGATTGGCAACCCAGTGGCAAAATCCCTTGTGACTCATTTAAAGATACCATAAACTGAAGAATCCCTTTACCTCACAATAGAAATTACCTTAAACCATCAACAACACTCACAACTGGAGAAGATCCCATGACCCTGTAGCTGCAGGACCATCCTGAAGTTCAACCCCATGAGATGCTGAATGGCAGACACCCCTCTGACTTCCCTGAGAAATGAGGGTACCCAACACCAGCCTGGATAGAGGACTTTTTCTGGAGGGAGGAAGAGAGCAAAGGTAAACACATGTGTGAGAGAGAGAGAATG
>NW_008668324.1:22207-23229 GCF_000695815.1 Acanthisitta chloris
CTGTCTAGAAGATATTTCTCCATTGACTCTCTTTAAAGTCAGCCTCAGGCTTGTGGGCTTGGAGAGCTTTTAGCAGATGAAAGGACTCACTCATCAGGCAGAGGGTTTTTGATTATTTTTTTTTCTCTCCCCAGCTCTCACAGGTCTGTTTTAAAGCCATTTCAACAATTGTTGAGAATTGTCAGATGCCTTTGACAGATCAGTACTTTACTGTGGAATTTGCATGGCCTGTTAGCCAATCAAAATGCAAATTTGGGCTACATTTAAAACACAAGCCCCCAATTTGTCTTCCAAACGCTGCTGGAAAGTCATGAAAGCAATTTAGCTGTTCCTGGGACTGCACCTTCTCTTCAGTCTCAGTTCTGGCAAAGCTGCTGGATTGTGCTGGGTGGGAATGTGTGTGCATGTCAGTGTGTGTGTGTGTGTGTGTGTGTGTGTGTGTGTGTGTGTGTATGCTACAGGCGTTGTTTCCAAGCTGGGAGTATAAATCTTCCTCTCTGACTGAGTGAGATTTATAGCTCAGCCACGGGGCTCCCAGCACCTCCCAGCACAGCATCGCTCTCTCAGACTGGGACAAGCTCAGGGCTGAGGTTTGGGAAGAGGGATGGACACTCAGTCTCTCCTGCCTTGCTTCTCTTCTCTCCCTTTTCCAGATGGCATTGGGGTTTGGTGACAGAGGCTTCTGCCAACAGCTCACACTGCGGCAATAGAGAGCCAGTTAATGAAGGCTGAGTCAACAAAAACATGCTTCCCTTTCTGCAAATACACACTGCTATTCCCTCTCCTTGTTTTTCCCACTAGGAGCTTTCTGCTAAGGGAAATGCCCAGATCAACATTGCAACAGATGAACACCTTTGATTTATCTCCAGGTTAGGTACAGTTGGCATCATGGTGACACTGGTTGTTCCTGTCCCTCAAGCTGGACAGGTGAGCCTGGAGCTGAGCCCTGCTCTAGTCACAGGGTCATCCATCACAGGGTCACAGGATCCAGCCCAGTCTGAGAACCCAGTCTGAGCCTGCTG
>NW_008668324.1:23248-25667 GCF_000695815.1 Acanthisitta chloris
GTAGAAAACTACTTTTTCCCCACTCCTTTTAACTCTCTGAAAAAAAATAGATCTACTTTGTCTGAAAATAATTTATACCCTCTGAAAATGCCCCTGCCCCCCATAATAATCTTCCAGTTCTGATTTAAAGCCACCTTGCAAAGGTGGTTTGAGGGGGTTTGTTTTTAATGAGAACTTGAAATGCTGGAGACAAGACAAAAAGCCTGACCAGCCCATTCTTTAGCTGGAAATGTCATTGCTTCATGCAGACTCATGCATAGAAATATACCTATATTCTTTTTAAATGGGTCTGGGGGAAAAAGGCCTAGTCATATGTTATCTGCCCATGGAGTTATCTACTTATACCAGTTGTACTGAACCCACTGTCATCCTATTATGAACCATTTCTCACCTCTAGATGACCAGACCTGGGAATCTGCAGATTCTGCCACACAGGACATTTCCTGGCATTACTCAAAGCTGGAAAACAATCTTCCAATGAATTGAGTTCACTCCAAAGAAAATTCTTTCACACTTATCAGATTTGGTTAATAAAATGAAATGGGTAAACCTTTACTGCTAGATTTTCTGGAGTGGTTTTTAAGTGTTCCTTCTCTGCAAATGATTAGTTTTATGTCCCCTCCTTCCTTTAAGGTCTGGATTCTCCCTTTGCCTGCAGTCTGCCTCTTGTCTGGCTCACTGAGGCAGCCAGATGGTGTAATTTGCAGGTACCTCCACAGCACTTACTTGTCTGACATGCCTGAACTGATTGAAACATGTACAGAAACATTTGAAACCTCATTGAAGTGGCCTGGATAAAGTCCTGGAATGTGATAGATCTGGGAGACAGACCAGGTACGTTCACTATTGAAGACTGCACAGCACAAAACTCCAGGGAAAAAGTTTGTGCATGCACGTGTGAGCATGGAGATGAGACTGTGTGCATGTGATGGCTGTGGATCCACAAGACCACTTGGCAGTAAATAAATATAGTCTGGTTGCTCACATAGTGTGTTTTCCCTGCATTTGTGTGTGGGTGTGTGTACTAGTAAGTATAGGATTCTGTGATGCTATCATTCTATACATGAATCCCTCATTCCTGTGTGTCTCCATGTTGTGTGTGTGATTGATGTACATATATCTCAATGTCTCCATGTTCTGTGTGTGATTGATGTACATATATCTCATAGAATTACAGAATGGTTTGTGTTGGAAAGGATCTTAAAGCTCATCGTTTCACCCCCTTCCATGGGCAGGGACATCTTCTTCACCCCCTTCCACGGGCAGGGACATCTTCCACTAGCCCAGGTTTCTCCAAGCCCCATCCAACCTGGCCTGGAACACTTCCAGGGATGGGACAGCCACAGCTTCTTTGGCCAACCTCTGCCAATGCCTCACCACACTCTGACTAAAGAATATTTTGAAGGGTTTTTTTCTCTTCTTGGGCCTCTTCTGCTTCCTTTAGGGATGTATTGTCAGAGGTCACACAACTCTAGTAAAGGAGTCAGTGTGCTTGGTGCTGGGGACAGCATCAAGGAGACCAGAACCAGTGGGTGATGAGTTTTCTGGGAAGAGACAGCATCAAGTAGACCAGAAGCAGTGGGTGATGAGTTTTCTGGGAAGAGCTGCAACAGAATCTGGGAGTGGAGCTTGTTGGAGACACTTATGAAGAGCAGGTTGTAGAGAACTGGGTTAAAATGCCTCCTCACATGAGGACAGTTGGCCCTCAATATCTGCATCAGTACTTTCCAGGGGAAGACATCTGCTGCCACTGAACAAAACCTCCCCTGGAAATATGTCTATGAAAAACAATATCTTTGCAATCAGGGATTTGAGAAAATAAACAAGCACCAGAGAGGAACAGAATTGAATCGAGCACTGATTTAAATATGGTAAGAAGGAAAAAACCCTGTATTTTATTGCTGGACTGAAAAAGAAGCTCAAAACACAAAACCTTCTCATGCTTCATAGCTGGGGACAGGAGGAGCTGAGGAAGGGGACAAGAGGTGGGGACAGAGAAGTGGCCAGCTCATGCACAGTGCCCTGTTGTGCTGGTACATGGTGGCACCCTGTCAGCACTTTGCAAGAAGGAGCTCCATCTTTCTTTCTTACATGGCCTGACAGCTTTTCAGAAGAGATTTATACAGGGACAGATCGGAATATCTGTCATAGCAAACCACCGTGATCAAGAGAAATGAGGCACTGGGAGCCTCTGAGCTGGGACCTCACACCTCTTAGGGCAGAGGAGATGGTCAGGACAGGGCACAAGCACAGGTGCTACTCAACACCCCAGAGTGGAAGGTCCCTGGGCCACACCAGTGCAGGGTATGTACTCTGGGATTTATCTGGCTGTGCACAGGTATGTAGAGCTCTCAGGCCTGTGTCCCTGCAGGCTGGAGAGCCTCCCTTTATGATCAAAGCAGAGAAAGTGTCACTTCTA
>NW_008668325.1:0-847 GCF_000695815.1 Acanthisitta chloris
CTCCCCCTCTCCCTCCCTCCCTCCCGCCTTTACCCATTCAACCATCACCTTTCCATTATACCACTCACCCACCACTCCCTTGATCCATGCGAATCAGCCCCAGACACCTCACCCCTTGACCCCAAAATCCCCTGCTGCTCCCCATATCCTCTCCCACACCCCAGCTCTGCCCTGTTCCCTCCCAGGGGTTGGTCCCACAGGTGCCCTGCACTGCTCACCGCCTCCTCTGCCTGTCGCTTGTAGGCCTTGACCTTCAGCTGGAGCTTGTCCACCAGATCCTGGAGCCGGACCAGGTTCTTGCGGTCCTCCTCCGTCTGAGGGGTGAGACACATGTGGGTCAAGACCTGGCCCCATCCATGCTTTGAGTCACCATCAGAGCAATGAGGGTCAGGAGACAGTTAACAATGTCCCTGAGGAGTGGAGCCCCTCTATATATGAGTGGCCTCAGCTGTGGGGTGGAAGGGTGTTCCCTGGAAGGTGTCTCCTTAGGCCTGATGAGATACCACATGAGATTCTGAACCATACAAAGACCCTGCAGATGCTGGGATAGTGTCAGGTGGCCTAGGTGTCTCATGGCCACTAGGCCTACGCTGTTCTTGGTCTCAAGACAGTATCGGACATAGAGGCAGTGGGTGGTCTACTTCACCCATGTCCCTCTGACCTCTACCATGTTCTAGGTCATGGTCTGGCATCAGGCATAATTCCCCATGGCCACAGAGCCAGGGGGTGACCTCCTGGGCCACCCCAGGTGCCCCACCTGGTAGCTGAGCTCCTTGACACGACGTTCAGACTTGCGGAGACCCTTGACACTCTCGGCATGGCGCTTCTGCTCGGCCTCCAACTCATT
>NW_008668326.1:0-206 GCF_000695815.1 Acanthisitta chloris
ACCCCAGACTGGGGTCTGCCTATGGCCCTGGCCTGGAGGGGGGCGCCACAGGTATGGGGGGACCACAGGAAGGGGGGTACAGGGGGGGTTGACCCATGGGTTTTGGGGTTCTTTCTGGTTTTTGGGTTTACCCATGGATTTTGGGGTGCTGTACCCCCCAGGTTGCCCCACAGAGTTCGTGGTGAGCACCAGCAAGGCTGGGCTGG
>NW_008668326.1:609-873 GCF_000695815.1 Acanthisitta chloris
AAGGTGGCCATGGAGTGCCGTGAGTGCCCCGAGGGTTTCCGCGTCACCTACTCCCCCATGGCCCCTGGCAGCTACCTCATCGCCATCAAATTCGGAGGACCCCACCACATCGTGGGGAGCCCCTTCAAGGCCAAGGTCACCGGTACGGACACGGGGGGGCACTGGGAGGGATTGGGGGGTTACTGGGAGAGACTGGGGGTGGCAATGGAGGGGAAACAGGAGGATTTGGGGTGATTTGGGAGGGGATTGGGGGGGATTTGGGGG
>NW_008668327.1:0-2301 GCF_000695815.1 Acanthisitta chloris
AGACCTGTTGGGTCGCTTGGAAGCTCGCACCGGCGTCCAACGGCTCTACCTGGCCACAGGTGCGATCGGCACATCGCGGTCCCACCCGGTTCTCCACGGTACCGCTGGGTTTCTGTCACCCTGCTGTGTCGTGGGGCGCCCTGGCAGCCCCTCACCGTGCCTCTGGGGGCTGCGGGGAGGGCAGGAGGAACCTCCCGGTCGGGAGTGCAGTGTGGGGCTGTGCTGGGCAGGGGTGAGGGTGCTGGGGGTGACACTGCTGTCACCGAGGTGTGGAGTTCCGAAATTATGTGCCCTGACACCTGCAGAGTGTCTGTGTCCGGTGTCAGAGGGACCCTCACTACCCCTGGTCCGGACAGATGGGGTTACCCATTCTTTGGTGGGTGAGCCCCAAATCGTGGTTGGTCAGACTAGGTGTTGGGGATGGGAGATCATCCCTGTGTCCTGCTCATTCCCATGTCCAGAGGGCTGTGCTTCCTACCCAGGTGGGAGGGCAGGAGTGGTGGTCTGGCCGTTAACCAGCTCCGGTTGACCATTAATCATTAGTGAGCTGAAACCAGTCGGATTCTCCCCAGGGAATGTCCTCCTGGCAGCTGTGCCCTCCTCTGCCAACCCCCAACCTGGCCCTCTGTGTTCCATTTGGGATTTTATTATCCAGCCTCCCAGGAGTGGCTTAGGGTTTCCCGTGCCCCACTGGATGTTCCCTCTGCCTTTGGTGTGCTCCGTCTGAGATTCCTTGATGTTTTCCTGCTCCAAGAGGGAAAAGTGTCTGTGAACAGGGAACAGGATGTGTTTGGATGTGGTGTGTGGCAGTCAGGTGTCTTCTGAGGAAAACAATCCCAGTAATTTGCTCAGGCTCAGGTGTGATGGACTTTTGGGGTAGGACAAGAGTGAAAGCACCAAGAAGTGATGGTCCCATGTTCTGGATCCCTGTCCTGGAAAGGAGAAGCTGCTGCTAGATTAAAAATTACCAGTTTATCCCTCCTGTGGCTCTGGAGCAATCCCTAATTTGTGTTTCAATCCAGCACCTCTGGAGCCGTTGGCAACCCACAGGCTGTGGCTTGGAGCCTACCTGTGTGGCCTCTGGGCAGCTCTGGCTCTGCTACCCCTTCAGCACAGCCTTTCCCTTGGTTTCTGCTGTTGCATAAATTCTCTGGGGGTTAAAATCCTGTGAAATCCCTTCTAAGGCTCTTGGGGAATGAAACCCAGTGCTGCCTGGGCTTGCTGTTCTCCTTGAGGGGAGGTTTGGAATTGCTCCAAAGCCATGTTGCTCCTGCCTGTCTCCAGGAGTGATCCGGAGCCCTGTTGGTGCCTGGAGCTGTGGTTGCCCCAGATCAGGGCCCAGAGCTTGGCCCAGGAATGCTGCAGTGAGCAGAGCAGGGATAATCCGTCCTCCAAGCCCGAGCAAGGTCTTTCCTCTAATTCACCAGCACAGACAGGTTAATTCCAAGCTTTCCTGATGCTGATGGAGGAGTTTGTTCCAGGGCTCCTGGGCCAGGACAAAGTACCCTCAGCTCTGGCTCTGTGTGTCCCTGAGAGTTTTCCTGCCCTCCAAGCCCTGGAATGAGCGAGGTTCTGCTGTGGTTTGGGCAGCAAGAGCTCCTTGTCCCACGTTCCCCATTCACCAGCTCTCCCAGCTCTGCTGCTCCCTCCTCCTGCAAGTGTCTGAGGGCTCCAAACAACCACAACCTTTGCCTTACATTTAACTGAATGATTTAATTGAATATGAGGAAAGCAGGATTGGATTGCTGTTCCTTGGGGAGCAAACCCTTCGTGCCTGATGGCTGCTGAGCACGTCTGGGAGCAGTGAGGAGCTGCAGGGGGGTGATCCCGGGAGCAGGGCTCGTCCTTGAACGGGTGTTATCAGAATGCCAAGTGGCTCTGGGCCCTGCGCTGAGCCTTGACTTTGGACCGTGGGTGTGTGTCAGCGTCTCCGGTTCCAGGGGTGGCCCTGGCGCAGCTCCAGACTAGGATGAGTTGAAAGTGCTGCAAGGTTGTTGTGCTAGAGTCCCTTCCAGGGCAGGGAGAGGACAAATGGTGACAGGAGCAGGTCGTGGATCTCTTGAGGAGGAGCTCACTGCCACATGCTACTGCTGAGCTACGGCTCAGCATGGCATGTGGGGCACCTCAGTGCTGTGTGCTGGAATGAACTGGGGGTGGTTGTTATCCCAGTTGGAGCATCCCAGCATGTGTCTCTTCCCACTCTGGGATGTGAATCCAGCTCAGCACACCAAGCAGGGTCCCTCCTCAGTGTCAGCAGGTGTGTGATTGTCCCCCCTGTCCCCTGGCAGGTTCTGTGGCATT
>NW_008668327.1:2314-4291 GCF_000695815.1 Acanthisitta chloris
TCTTGTTTGTCTATGGAGCTGCGCTGCTCTGCAACCTCATCGGCTTCCCCTACCCTGCCTATGTCTCGTGAGTACCTGTCCTCCCCCTGCAGCACCTGGAGAGTCTTCCCTGCCCTTAGCTGAGGGTCACCCTGGCCAGTGAAGACGTTATTATGTCTGGAAAGCTCTTGAGACCTTCCTGATAGCGCTGGGATTGTGCCAGCTCGGGGCAGGAGCGCCTGGCAAGCAGGTTTGCTGCAGGGTTTGGGAAGGAGGAGCCCACCCTGGCAGCAGGACTGCAGCAGCTGTGCCCTCTACTTCTGCTGCAGCATCAAAGCCATCGAGAGCAGCAGCAAGGAGGATGACACCATGTGGCTGACATACTGGGTGGTGTACGGCGTCTTCAGCATTGCAGAGTTCTTCTCTGACATCTTCCTCTACTGGTTCCCCTTCTACTATGCTGGGAAGGTAAGGGCTGTGCCAGGGCCAGAGACCTCTCCCCTGGTGGCTGAACAGGAAGGAACAGTGTGTGTCACTCTGCAGGGCTGTGGTAGGGCTGCAGTCAGTTGAGGTTGTGGTCCCTCCAGTGAACTCCAGTTTTTGGGCCAGGCTGGGGGGCACTGGAACAGCTCAGCCCCTGCCCTGCCACCTTCCAGCTCTGAGCCCCTCTCCTCCCCACAGTGCCTGTTCCTGGTGTGGTGCATGGCCCCCGTGTCCTGGAATGGCTCTCAGGTACTCTACCTCAACATCATTCGTCCCTGCTTCCTCAAACACCACCAGGCTGTGGACAACGTGCTGGGTGACCTCAGCGCCAAAGCCCTGGACGCAGCTTCCACTGTCACCCGAGAAGGTAATGCAGGTCACCCTTCCCTCTGTCCTGGTCTGTGTCCAGGCTAGGTTTTCCAGGAGCAGGGACATGGGCAGCTCATGTTAACCACTCAAAGGGTAGTTGAGCACTGGAACAGCTCTGCGGGGCAGTGGTCACATTACCAAGCCTGACAGAGCTCAAGGAGTGCTTGGACAATGCTCTCAGGCACATGGTGGATTGTTGGGGTGCCTATGCAGGCAAGAGTTGGATCAGTGATCCTTGGGGTTTCTTACAGCTGGACATTCCATGATTCTGTAATTACCAGCAAGTGACTATTTCCCTATGCCCATGGACTGTGCTCCCACAGCCACATCCCCCACAGTGGCAGGAGCCTTGGGAGTGGGTCACTGTCCTCTCTCTAACCTCTCTCTTCTCTTTGTGCCACACGGAGCAGTGCTGCACACTCTGTCCAGCAGCAGAGCCCGGCTGGAGGCTGGGAGGGTCCTTCAGCCCAGCCTGTCTGTATGTAAGAAGCCTTAGCCTCCGTGGGGGGAACAGGGCTGGGCCCTGCCTGGAGCCCCCTGGACATGTACTGGAGCTTGTGGCCAGCTATGGCCACCTTGGCACCAGCCAAACTGCTCTGCTCCTGCAGGCGCTGGTGTGTCTCCCGCACCACCAGTCCTGTCTCCCGCGGTGTGGGTACAGCAGGCGCTTTCCTCCTGCTTCTCTAGCCAGACCCATCCCTGTGCCCATCTGTGTGCCCATCCCTGTGTCCATCCCCGTGTCCGTGTGCTCCTCAGTGCTGCTGTCAACCTGGGGCTCCCACCTAGAGCCCTCCGGGCGTGGGGAGGGCAGGGACTCACTGCCCACCCCCTGCTCAGAGCGAGAGGGAGGGAAAGGGTCGGTGGCACCTGGCCGGGAGGGGCTGGACCCAGGGACACCGGTCACTCCCCCCAGGACAGGCACTAACGCCCTCCGTGTCTCCACAGGCACCAGAGCAGCCCTGAACCTGGCAGAAGAAGTGCAGAAGAGGAAGTGAGAGCGGCATCGGTGCCCCCGGTACCAGCACTACAGCCCCGGTACTGGGACCGACACTGGTGCTCATGGTACCGGTACCGCGTTTCCAGTACCGGCACCATGCTCCCGGTACCAGCACCGGAGTGCCCCAAACTGGCACTACGGCCCCGGTA
>NW_008668328.1:0-526 GCF_000695815.1 Acanthisitta chloris
AGGGACTGGGAGGGAGTGGGATGGACTTGGAGGGACTGGGACACCCTGAACTTCCCTGTCCTCAACTGGGTCCTCCCTCCTTCATACTGGACCAAGACACTAACCCACTGGTCTATACTGGTCCAGCCCTTTCTCCCTCCATTTTAATTTTAATTTTCTCCAATTTTTTCCCTAATTTTTTTCCCAATTTCTCCCCAATTTTCTCCCCATTTTTCCTAATTTTTTCCCCATTTTCTCCCAATTTTTCCCCATTTTTTCCCAATTTTTCCCCATTTTTCCCCTCATTTTTTCCCAATTTTCTCCCAATTTTCTCCCTATTATTTCCCAATTTTTTCCTAATATTTTCCCAATATTTTCCCCTTTTTTTTCCAGGTCTTTACTACGTGGACAACGAAGGAACTCGAGTAGCAGGAGAAGCTTTTGCTGTTGGATCAGGTTCTTCTTACGCCTACGGCGTCCTGGACGGGGGGCGTGGCTCGCTGGCCAATATGGCCGCCGCCTGCGACCTGGCGCGCCGCGCCATCTT
>NW_008668329.1:0-1995 GCF_000695815.1 Acanthisitta chloris
ACAGTCCTCGCACCGGGATTGGGGGTCTCGAGGCTGCACCCGCTCCTGGGGCGCTTCGGTGGTCAGGGGGTGTTCATTGCAGCCCCCCGGGGGCTCCAGCACCAGGGATCTCCAGGCACCTTTGGGGCAGTGCCAGGCTGCCTGGGGGTGGGAGTGCTGTGGGCACAGAGTTTGGGGTCTCTGACCCACAGGCAGGTTTGTCTCTGGACCCTCGTGCTCTGAGCGTTTCACACTGCTGTGACAGGGGTACCGGGGTCCCCACAGGGATGGGGCAGTGTGTGCCCAGGCAGGAGGGTTGGTTCAGTGGCCGAGTGCTCCCTGCACTCTGCTGGCGCTGGGAGGGGATTCTCACCCACAGCCCCAGGCACAATCCCCTAGGCTGGAGAGTGGGTCCCACTGGGGCTGCCTGGCTGCTGGCACAGGGTCAGGCTCAGAATAAACCCCGGCTGTCAGGGCAAGCAGAGAGCTGGGGCAGAAAATATCCCTTCCCTCACCCTGGCATTTGCTTACTGCAGCGGGCTGGCCTGCTCAGGGGAATGGGGGCACGCTCCTGTGGCCTGACTAAAGGGGCTTTTTTTGCACAATGCGTTTTGTTGGGTCTCAGACTGGTCACCAGCCTGTTCCCAGGGCCCCTCCTGTGGGCACTGTTTGTACACTGAGCGGGGCCAGGTGTGCTCAGACCCCCATTCCAGAGGGTCCCTGGCAGGGAAGGGCACATGCCCATGTGCTGTGCCATGGTTTGGTGTTCTGTGTGCTGTCCCCAGCCCGTCTCACCTCTCCCTCTCTCCCCAGCCAGGGCTGCGGCTCCATGAGACATCGCCATGGCATTCTCATCCCGGTTTGCATTCTGGGAGCAGAAGGGAAGTCTCTCTTGCATGTTTGCCTGCGCCCCATATTCGGGTCACACTGCTGACCAGCTCCCCCAGTTTGCCCAGTGCCAGCACCACGTTTGGAGCAGTGCTCCTGGCTTCACTGTGCTGCTGTGCTGGGGACTGTGCTGAGCAAATGGGGAGCTTGGCCAGGGCTGGGGTCACTGACGTGGCCATGCATGTGATCACTAACACCATCACTAACTGCTTTGTGAGTGACCAGTGCAGCCCCTAACACGGTGTGAGCCACCCTGGTGCCACCAACCACCCAGGAGCTGTGCAATGACCAGTCGGGGTGTTTTGCCCACAGGGTGCACCACGTGTTGCCATCGCAGTGTCACAGCTGAGTCCTGGCACTCAGAGACACAGCTCAGGGCAGGGTTTGGTTGCCCACCCCACCAGAGAGCCCTGGTCTCCCCGCTCAGCAGGGAGCAGGCTCATCCCACGGTGCGGCTGTTGCAGAGATTAGCTGGTGACACTTAAAACGTGCTGTGACGCCCAGGGGGGTGACGTGCAGAAGGACAGAGCCTCACAGGAGTGGTGATGTGGCTCTGTACAGCTCACTCACTGCCTGCATGTGATGAGAGGGCCCGGGCCAGGTGGGCAGAGTGCGTACCTCTCCCACCTTTGGGGTTTGCCATAACTGGGGCACATCTCTGTGCTTCCCTCCACTTTTTTATTCACTGGGAAGCCTGAAGTGACCCATGTCCTTATCCCTGCAATGAGCTGCAGATTGGGCCTGGCATGGATTGATGGTCCCAGTGGGTTTTTCAGCAGCAAGGCCCCACAGTGGGCTGAAACGTGCTCCTCTTGTTTGTCTGACCCTCAGGTCAAGGACGAGGACAAATCTTTAGCTGTGAAAAGACCTGTGAAGGAGGATGGGGCTGTAAGTGTTGCAGGGCACGGGCAGGGTGGAGCTGTGTCGGGGATGGGGCTCACCCTTGGTGGGGACAGACCCCATGCCAGGGCTTGGGGACACCATGGAAGGTCATGAGCTCAGCAGTGCCCCTGAACACTGAGTTTTATCCCTGCGCTGGCAGCCCGAGGGTCAGTGGGTCACTGTGTGCAGGGCAGGAGGTTAACACTGCTCACTGCCCTGGGATCTGGTGTGGGGCTGTAGGTTGGC
>NW_008668329.1:2057-2287 GCF_000695815.1 Acanthisitta chloris
GCATCACCATGTCCCAGGCAGTGGGTTCATGTCTGGACCTCCACTCACACTTGTGTCGTTGTGGCTGCAGTCAGAGAGCCCAAAGGATGCGGCACCTGCACCCCCGAATCCTGAGGCCCCAAAACCTGCACCCCCGAAACCTGAGCCCCCAAAACCTGAGCCCGTGAAGAGCCCTGAGCCACCTGCTGGGAGAGGGAAGAGCCCAGAGCCGGTGCTGAATGGTGCAGCCG
>NW_008668330.1:0-49386 GCF_000695815.1 Acanthisitta chloris
TCTGAGAAGAAAAGTTATCTTTAATGACCTCTAATGTCATCTCTTTAGTGATTAGTTTTCCTATGCCATAAACATCTAACAGTTTAATATCTGTGATGAAAGCAAGGTCTTGACTTTTTTTGTCATTTTAGTATTTTTACTAATGGGGGGTATATATGCAAACAGATCTGTTATGAGTTCTCAGCAACTTTTGAATCTTACTGTATTGAAGTACATATACAACAAATGCTTATGTCTCCTCTATTAGCTTCCCCTCCACCTAGTCTAAAGCATCATAGGCATTTGAGTCAGGCAGAAAAACTCTCATAGTGTTTGTTAAGGAGAGGTTTTGTTTGCTGTAAGTAGCTGTAAACATCAGTCGCCTAGAGAGAGGAGTGAAAACTGTAACTAGTTGAAGTATGACAGCAATGGTTGTACTATTACTGTAAAAAGCCATAAGGTTATTTTTCAATAAATAAAAATACAAAGACAAGATAGAAGTGACATTAAAAAATAATCACTGAATTTAAAAACACAGTACTGTTAAGGACAAACAAGTAAGCACTGGTAAGCTTTTGAAAACCAAAAAAAATAAATAAATCTAATGTGATAGCCACATGAACTTTAAGCAACACATTCCTGAAAGCAAAAACCCCCAGAAGATTACAAACTAGGAAAAGCTTATGAACCATTTTTAGAGTCAACCTCCTTATGCCAGTAGATCACCAGTCTCAAAGAGATCTGTCAAAAAAAACTGTAGTAATTTTTCAGATGGAGGTTAAAATAACTTGGGAGTATTTTGATCACTTACTCAGGCCTTTTGATCCCATGTCGTCAGGGACCTCCTGCAGAGTAGTCCCCAGAGGGCAAGCAATAAAAAGACAATCACAAAGAAAATAATTGTCAGTAATATATAAAATTGGCGCTACGACAGGAGACAGTTCCCAGAACATCACAGGGAAAAATTTGTCTGTATAGGATTTGACCTGACTGGCACATGAAGTGTAATCAATAATGCAAATGGCAGAAAACAGTTTGTTTGGAACTTGGTCTGAATTAGCAAATTTCTGCCACTGCTCTTTGAGAAGACACTTTTTTTAGTGCTGGCAACAACAACGAAAATCAAAGTAACCTCTCTTCATTAGGCAAATCAAATTAGAATGAATGACTTTGAAGAACCAGTCCAAAGGGACTGATTTGAGAAGCTGGAAAACATGCTGTGCCTTCTCCTCCAAGCCAGAAACAAGGAAGCATCACTGACAGCACTGGAAGGCACTGCCTCCTCCAGATACGTACACGCTGTCACTCAACAGTATTGCCCAGTGTATTCCAAACTGGGATACTCTTGGGTTAAATTTCACTTTGACAGCAAACAAACGGTTGCATTGATTTTGTAGATTGGTTTGCCATTGGCACGGAAAGCTCCTTAGCCTGTTGCAGCTCATGAAACTGTCTCCATGGTAACACCCTACTGCACTCTAGCAGGCCCTTCTACGTGTGCTTCGCTCTCCATTGAATGCCACATACTTACGGTCAATATCACTGGTTTCCTGCTCACTCTGGTCCTTGTTCTTGTAGAAGGGAAATTTTCGGGAAAAGAGGTTCTTTTTACGCTTGTCATTGAATGACTGCTGAAGAAGAGAAGGAGGGGCAAAACAAAGGATGTCTAATGTCTGTGTGAACAAAGGCCCAGCCCAGCAGCTCTGTGGAAGCTGACTCCTACAACCACATTATGCAGTGCATAGTTCAGGTTAACACTATTGTCTCAGCTCATTAGAAATAGAGATTGGGATTTGTTCGTACCCTCTGTATTTCACATGCTTAGCCCTGAGAGCACTGGCAGGCTGGTTCATTGTGCATGGCCTGACCTTTATTTCACAAATTTAGGCTTCTAGGACTGTGGAAAAAAATGAAAAACTAGGCTGCTGTAGGATGGCCAAACCATAATGATTCAAAGCCACTTAGATCACTGATGTAGCCTCATGTATGGGTTACAGTATTTATAAAGAAAGTTGAGGCTTTACACATGCTTTTGCAAACAGCTGATATTAACACAACACACCAGAAGTATTTGCCAGTGTTACCCATTTGCAAAGGCAAAACTGTTAATACTCTGGTGACAACTGCTAAATAACATATCATACAGTAAAGAAAAATGGAAGTTAAAAACTGGCGTTGTACCAAATACTCTAAGTAACGGTGAAGTCGGAAAAAAGGGAAAAAGAAATGTGTCTAGCTAAAATGAAATATCTAAACAACTAAAAAAATCCCCAAACCTGTATTTGTTTCCATGTTTAATAAATGCAATTTATTGCCAGTTCACTGAAAGAAATTACTTTGTTCTACCTAAGTCTGCATTCCAATACCAAGATTAACTTTCAAAAGAGACAAACTCCTTCCATTTATTTATTGTGGCACTGTATTTTTCAAGGGGCATTTATAATTCATTACCCATGAAAAACCCCTGTCTACCAAGGTTCATGTTCAGCAACTTTTGACATGAACTGCTCATGTTGCTGAAGAATTTCTGTATCTCAATTGCTACAAAAATTTCTAGAGTTACCTACACAGACATATACATCCACTTGAATATAAACTATTATTGTGGTCCTTGTCCAAGTGATGGAGAATAACTGTGTTTTCATTCATATATAGGTAAGTCTACAAGCACAACTGACACAAAATTTAGTAATATCTGCCATGTCTTCTGCTGAAGACATTATGTGACTACAGCACCTTTAATCTGCTGTTCCAAGTCAATAAAGAAATACCAATAAACCAGTAACATTTTTATGGCAATTATGGCCAGAATTAGAACAAATACAGCGAACTTGATGCCAGCTAAAATTTCTTTTCATCTTTAGGCATAAGTGATTTATCTGACCAGTGTGGCAGACATGAAATTTGCCACAGTTTCGTCATTCGATTTGCAGAAACTGCAATGGGAAGTATGGCAAAAGTAAGAAAACATCCAGCTTGGTTTTGAGACCCTGTGCTGCAGGGGGACTCTTTATTTCTAAGTTAAGTCAAGTCCATGTGCAGCAGGAAGTAATACAAGTGCCACAGAAACATATTTTAAAAGCTACTGTTAAAAAAAATCCCAAAAAATTCATACATTAAAGACTCTGTTAATAGCTATTTCAAGAATTTGGAGCATATTAACTTTCAAGTAATTGTCTTCAGCCAATGTGAGCTCATCTTCCTCTATTACATGTCATACAGTTGAAAAAAGCTGTATCATCTTAGAGATGATCTTAGAGTTGCAAAAAGATATGTCATCATACAGACTCCCCAGGGAAACGGTCACAAACCAAGCCTGACAGAGCTCAAGAGTGTTTGGACAATGCCTTCAGGCACAAGGTGTGATTCTGTGCAGGGCCAAGAGTTGCACTCAACGATCCCTTGTGAGTCCCTTCCAACTCAGAATATCCTGTGATTCTGTGATCTTTTCTATCAGCATGAAGGATGGAATGAAACAGAGTAACAACTAGGGGTCAAACAGGACAAAGTTTGCTGAAATGCTGGGCCACTGCGACACCAAAGCTGTGTCCTACCCCAGTACTAACAACGCTTCTGGCCATCTGTTTTAATACAGACTTGCTTGGCAACAGCAGACAGTGAAACATCTAGGGATATTTTCATTACCAATGTTTAAAAAAAAGGTTACTTAAAATTACCAGGTGTTAAAGAGGCACATGGTATTATGGGAGCACAATCAGTGACATTGAGCTCTGGAAATAGCAATACTGTGCTAAGGAGGAAATCCATAAAACCTTTAATTGCTTTGCATCTGTGTTCGACTAAAACTGTTGTTCCACTGTAAGAATTGGTAAATTATCAACCTGACACATGGACAAAAGATCTAGTTTCAAATCAATCATATGCTTGCAGGAACCATAGTTGGCATGGGCAAAGCTTTAGGTTATGATCCTCCTGACCTTTTTTATCTGAAGTCAAGTCATTGCAATTGATTTCTCACAACCAGAAAGGTTAATGTAATCCACAGAACAAGGGCAACAAAGAAATATGCCCAAAGGAGATCTTTGCTGAATATACTGAAAAATACTGTCTCACATCTATATAAACGTTTCATTTGGGCAAGTGCCTCAGTTTGGTAAAAGAATAGGAGACATGAATATAACTAAGCTAAAGTGGTGCAGTACAACTGAGTGGTAAGTTGTACTGTACAGTGCAATTTGTACAGTTAAAATAAAAGGAGTGGCTAAATTACTGTACTTCACAAAACAATCAGGTTCTTCATTATATTTTTGAAAATCTTTCATAATAGTAATAATTTTAATTTTCTGTACAGTAAGCCTTACTGAGCTAATAATAAATTTCATATACTGCATGTATAATGGTCAGAGTCAGTTCCATTGCCAAAAAAAAAAAAAAGAGAAAATAAAAGTAAAATTATACTAATTTTGCATAAGATTAGCCAAAAGATTATTTTTCAAAGATACCATGATTATAAAAAGCTAGAAAGGATTTGCTTATTAGTTGAAAATGCATAGTAATTGCATTAAATTTTTCAGAAGCCCATGGCAAATCATACACAGGTAATGAGCAAGAATATATTAAACCAGAAGCAGCACAGAAAATGAGATAAATGTGAATATGAAAGGAACAAACAAGGAAAAAAATGTAACCATTTCTGCTCCAGACTCTCTTATTTTTCCTTAAAATGAAAGGAACATGAATTTTAACGTTAGAATAACTAGGGTTATTCTTTAACATCTTCATGTAGAAATTAACTATACAAAATTGGGATTTCATCCTGTTCATGGAGTATTATGATGTACAGCAGGAAAGCACATAGTCCATGAGGACATGTATGGTGCAGCCAACTTACTGGGGAAACTTCACCAGGACAAATACAGGAAGAATACTTTAAGGAGAAACTCTATTGTTAAAACATTTACAGCTGAAGCAAAAGATTGTGACCAGCATAAGCATGTTTGCAACATGAAATGTTACTAAAGCAAAAGAACTGCAGTTCTGTATCAATGGCAAGCGTAGTTGCTTTTCCACTTGGAATTCCATGCATCTCTGTGGTGCTATGCTAGTACCCAGGGACTGCTCTGGTCAAAATGCTACTTCAAACACATCGTTCATCAACTGTTTGCAGCTTATTGGTAGACAAACTACAAACCATGCAATTACCTTTTGAGGAACATAGTAACATTTTAAAAATTATTTCATGCAATGCAAATAATCTGAAGTATTTAAGACATTTCCTTTGTGACTTCTAAAAAATGAACTCAAATGACTCTGTCAGTTGATAACATTTTATTCCAATACCAAAAGATGCACCAAACCAGAAAAAACTGCAAATTATCTAGTGAATCTCCAAGGCAGTACCATAATTGTATATCAGAAAGTAGCTAGAGATATTGATTTCTTTTTAATCAAATAATTATAGGGAAAAAACATAACTCTTCATTAATAACTGAAACCCTTGCCATGTAGCAGAGGAATGTACATATGGATTTGACAAGTCATTAAAGTATTAAGTCCTACACTATCAGTGTAGAATACTGAAGCTTTAATATTTTATATATGAGATTTTTTTGAAGTTATATAAGTATTGTAACTGAAATAAATGACTGAAAGTAATCTTTGGGATTTACTAATGCCACAGCATTAGTGCAATTAAATATATACTATTTAGAAAGTGTTAAGAAATAGCTTCCTCAGGAGCTTGAATCATGCTTCAGATTCTTAAAAATGATAATATATGATTACTTTAGAAAGCTCTTACATCTAAAATGGATATGCCTAAGTCTTGAAACTACTAGTTATATACTATTGGGAGAAATTCTAAGGTTGTGAAATTGTTTCTCAAAATTCAGAATGACCAAAACATTGCAAAAAAACCTCACCCTCAAAACCATAAAAAAAAATTTGGCTGCTGTGCCATTTTGAAATTGCTATAATTTCAGCTCCAAACATCCCTATTATTACTTAAGTAGCCTCACTGCTTTCCCACCACACATTCCCATCAGGGAACTGCATCAATTAATAAACTAATTTAATAAACTAAAATTAAAACCAGAATTTCTTTTGGATTGGGATATTTTTCATCAGCATTGGCTATTTTACATGATTTAAGCACAGCCTGGTAAGTACTTGCATCAACAGTGAGAGAAACCAGGTCTGAGCTGGAGGCTGATTCTGGTTTCGAGTTTTGTTGGCCTAAGCCCTTGCATGAAATTCTGTAGAGCTTCCATATCCATAATTGTAATGAAGAAGTTACTTTATGCTGTCTAAATAACTGTGTAGTTTATAAAACCTCATTTAATCAGAGGGATCCTGTTGACCTTTACTTCCTTGTTTTCTAGATGCATTAAAAAAATCTTAAAGAAATGTTTTACTTTTCCTGGAAGTTGGCAGTAAGTCCCTTCTCAAATAAAGGGAGTCCAGGAGTACAAACCATACTCAAGGACTAAATTGCTCTATAAACAGCACTTGCAGAGCTGTTAGAAATGACACTATTCAATACCTGATTAATATATAAAACTCTTACTACATTACAGTATTAATGAGAATATATATTTCTATGCTATTTCTTTAAACAATTTGCAGTGTTTTGGCAATTAAAGTCTGCTTTGGTGCTCAAAATTATTTTATTTCTGTTTGAGAAAACTTAGTCTGTTCACTAAAATCTGAAACTTAGGCTCCATCGTAAACCACTGAAAACTGTTACCATTCACAATACTAGGTGTAATTAGCACTTCATTAACTCACCCCTTTATCTCCTCTTGTTTTGGAATTGAATTTCACTGTCTTTAAACGGGCTCGTTCCTTTTTCTCAACTCTACCACAAAAACACACACAAAAATGGTAGAATCAGCAAAACACCAGAAATTCATGTTACTGCTCATTACATCAGAAGTATATTGGTGTACCTTTTGTTCTGTACATTTTTACTGCCTATGACACATTCAGCACATGGAAGCCTGCTAATGGAAATATTAGAAAAGTAGGGTATTGTTTCTCAAGTGATGAGCTGTGAGAGCAGTGGAGTCTTTTGAGGCTGTCTAGGTTCAATATATCCGGAGGGTGCAAAGAGAAAACAAGATGTAATAAGTGAATGGACTCAGTTATGGGTCAACAGCAGGTACAAAGATTCAGAGCACCTAAACTCTTATTTGAGTCTCTAGTATGGCAACAAACACCTTGCCTCCACTGACTCAGGCCACCAAAGAATGCTCTTCCAGTTTTCCAGATTCTGGATAGAAAGAATTCATAATAGTGTCATGACTTGAATAATAGTGACTTTGCACCTTTTCACACATAAATGCTGCACTGTATTAAACCCACATCATGTTATTAAACCCACTGCTTGCTTGCTTACAGTGAGAACAGGGAAATGGATGTGGACTACCTTTATCAACTTCAGCACACAATTCCTAAGGCTCAATAAGATTTTAACAAGCTTCTCTCATTGAGTTAATCAGAATCCCACTAGAGATCACTTTTTGTAAAATAAAAAAAATAATAAATCAAACTTAAGTGGCTGATGTGGTTCACAATTAACAACAAAGAGAAAAGCATTTGCCATATATGTATTAATCATCTCAGACATTTAATAGCAGACATCTCAAAGTCAATACAGTATGACATACCTCCGCTTGCTTGGGATAACTCCAATTTCATCACTCTCTCCATCTGGAGTTACCTGCCGTGCTTGCCACCATTCATCATCAGAAGCATTAATGACATGGAGAATATCGCCAAATTTGAAGTTCAACCCTTGACTTGGAAGGCCACTATCTTTAGTCTTGTCATAATCAAAAAGAGCTCTGCATTAAACATAGAAAAAATAAAAAAAGAGAAGAGTATGAATAGCACAAAATAGAAAGGAAGGTGCCTGTGTTGTTCGTAACTGATGGCATCATTCTGACAGGTACTAAAAAGAAGGCTGAACACACTCTCATACACATGCAGTGCTGCAGTATAATACTGACACACACTTCTAAGTTTTAGTGAATGAGAACAAACTTCATACCGAGCAAAACTCTAGTGCTTTACAAAAGGTCCCCAAAAGACACCCCCTGCAATTCAACGTGCACTTTGCACAGAGCAAGTTACATGTCAGCCTAGGATAAAAAAGGCAAGCAAGTATTTGAAGCATGCAGTACTGTCAAAAGTTCTGTAATGTACAGTTATATATCAAGTTATAAATTGAAATTATTTTAGTGAATAAAAAGTACTGTCTTCAAAATAAGTCAATATTCTGCTCACAGGGGGGAAAAAAAGCCAACTTAAAATATGGTCTGATCACCACTTTGCTGCTGTAGTACCCCAAGGCAAAGAACCTTATGCACATTCTTTTGGAAAATTCCCAACCATTTCAAAAGAATCTCATCCTTTTTCCTAAGGTAAGCCAGTTTGCAGATAATAGGTACTGGCAGGAGCTGACAGCAGCTGTGTGACTACCATTTTATTAACATTCCCTTTGCCAGCAAGGTTGGTTTATGCAATTCACTGCTACACATACCCACATTCATGCCTGCTTGGCACTGACTTCTGTCCCCCTTTCTTGGTTATGAAAGAACAATTGGCTGGAAAGGCACATGGCACACCACACTGTGGAACTGATATGGGTTAAAATTAACGTCTTTTCTCCCTGTTGGATCATTTTCTAGCTGGCCTGGTTCCCTGAGGAACTGACAAGATCTGCAGTATGTTTCTCCCAGCACAGCTGAGAGTTTAGTGAGCATGTTGAGATGAATGATGACAGGAGCCTCTTAGCAAACTGAAAGGGATGCTCCTAAGACTCTGCCTCATGAAGGACTCTTACATTTGAAAAAGGTGCATGAACCTCACCTACATAAGTGAGAAGTGCTTGTATGACATAGTAAAAAATCTTCAAGTTTATTTCATCTGCCAGTTTGTATGTTTGCCAGTGCTGCACTTGCTACATGATACCCTAACTCGCTGTCCTCTATACCAAGCTCATCACAAAGTACTACCAATAGACTACAATGCAGTGATTTAAAACAGTCATCTTCCTTGTCCAAATTCAGTTTGTTTCTTCAGCTCACACATTGGTCTTACGTACCTTCTTCTGCTAATTTTTAGCACCTACAGATTTTTTAACCCATATAAGTACATAAGTCATAACCTGTGTGCTGCAAAATGTACTCTAGCTTTGGGAATTTTGCCTTTCAACCACTAAGTACATTTCTTTGGGTTTGAACTTTATTTGGTTCATAACCAATGACAAATTGTTTACAGGGCAAAAATTCAAAATCTTTTGTCAGATTAATCCATCTTTAGCATCTACAGTGTTTGAGACACCACACCTTTCCTGGGCCATAAAAAGTATTAAAAATGTTTCCTAAAGGATGAAAGGTTTTAAAAAGCATTTTCTAAAATGTCCAGAACACAACAGACATTTTAAAATGGCTTAGAAATATTTACTGTTGTGATACACAAAGCCCTATATTTAAATTTGCAATACTTTCAGTTAAGTTTATAAAAAAATGTAGGCTTTCAGTTTTTAAATAGCTTGGAAGCTGAAATATCACCTTCCTTCAACAGTCCAACCTTCATGATAAGATTTTCTGGCTTAATTCCCTAACTTTAGATATCCTGATTCTTTTCAAAAAAGATCAGAACCCTTTTTTGGTTTGAACTAGCCAAAATACTGCATGTAAGATAATGATACACATAGGAGTTATTCCTCCACATTTCTTCTGCACGTTTGTTCAAGAAACACTCTGGACAAATATCATTTCATATCTCAAAATAAACTGCACAGAATCCATCCTGTACTTTCACTGCAGATTCAAACTGTATATATTTGCACTGAATTCATTACATACATCATGAAATTAACTTCCTGAGATTTCTTGTTAGCATTCAAGCAATGATTTATACCAACATTACTTTTAACTTGTATGTTTTTGTTCAACTATAAACCAGTATGAGCAGTGAGCTGGGCCTGACAGCATTAACTTGTGTGTTGACTGCATGAGAAAAAAACCCAGGAGTGAAATGGAAGCACAAATGGATAAAAACATTATCATCAACATGTGCTCTTCCACCTTCAGAGATGGTTACACACAATAGTTTTTGCATAATAAGAGGCAGTTTCATCAAACATTTTCTCTGATGAGGTCACTTCAAGAAAAAAGAATTTAATTGGAGAAAAAAGTCAAAGCTGACAGTTTTATAATAAGATCAATTAGGGTGACACATAGTAGTGACAAACCCAGGTAGCTAAAATTTATAAAAACGCCAGAAACTGGTAATGAACAAATAAATGAGCCAAAAAGCAAACAGAATTACAAAAATTTCTGTTGACTCCAACTGATTAACATGACTTTTCCTGTATGCCTGGCACATCATCAGGAGAGAACTCATTTCACAGCCAAGATGACATATTCATCTACAGACTGGTATATATAAAGTTCCACTTCTATTACCTCCCTGTACAAAGACTTTTATTACAGATTAACAATACCATGTACACATTTTTTCAGTGTAAGTTTTTTAAGGGTTTAGTTAAAATTTCCTAACTGTTTCTAAACTGTTCATTTTCTTCCACTTGGAGATGCAACCATTTTCTGCTCTAACTCAGGCAGAAATCAGCACCGTTGTTTGAATTTGGAATGCATCGCCTTGGTCAGAAAAATGCACAAAGGTAAAAGTCATTTTCAATGTTGAACATTATGCACATTGCAGCCTGAGATTAATCATTATCAGATGAGAAGATGAGGAAGAGATTTACTCTCTCTCAACATATTATCACAGACACTTGATACCATGAAGGTATCTCACATATGCTTTTTGAATCTGCAGATGGAGGAAAGTATATAGGTGTAGCTCAGGTGCAAAACCAAAACCATAATAAGAAAGCATCTCTCTCCTCTTAGAATGAAGATCAAAAGAAATATAAAGCATAATAAGAGAAGGCCATTCCATCAGTACATCTCAATGAGCTGGAGGAGAGTTAGATGTGTAAATGTGGAGTTAGCTGCTGCTGAATTGCTGTATTTGTGTTGCCCAGCAAGGACTGTTTGCTAATTGCTGTTCATCATGTGTTGATATATATCCAATTAAGAAGAAAAAATCTACCATTTTACTTTTGTACTTTTTTACAATCGTCTTTTAAGACAAACACAACTGCCTTTTCCTTGATACTACATAACACCCCCAAAATGCTGCTTATGGGCAGACTACTCATACAGGTACCAAGTTTACAGGGATACAACAATGCACCTGATTTTATTTGCTATTTTACTACCATGATTTTGATAAAACACCAGAGATTATTATTTCCAGAGCATTTTTGTTTAATAGGTATTCTACAATTGTGGTTGAATGTCTATAAATATTTTACTGTTGGATTTACCATTCAATTCAGCATTGTGTTACATAACTGGACTCCTTTAAGGCACATCCAAACCCAAATATTACTGGAAAAAGATGCTCCAGTTACTAAAATTGGCCTTGAATTGGTACAATTAAAAGTACAGTATGATTATACCAGAGGGACTTATAATATGGAATAAAGTGGATAACTAACATGTTCTGTCAGTATCTAGCAATATGTGAAAAGATTCATAAAAGTTACTTCAGTGTGGTCAAAATTACATCAGAAACCACACAGAACAGATGTGAACCCATTCTGTGCATACCAAATTGCCTACCAGTCTTTGGCAACTTTTGGTGTGATAACAAGAGCAGATCTCAAAAGCCCTAGCAGCACCCTCTGTTAAGAGCTGTGGGGAGAAAAGTACTTTTGCTGTGGAATTTTTGCATTTTAGATTTTTGTTCAGACTTATAACGAAGCTGATTATCAAGCCTCAATAGCCTTTCTTGGAACAGGGATCACCAGTCTCCATGAGGCTCCTGCCAACAGCCTGGAGAAAGCTTCAAGTTCTGCAGCAGTTGGCGAAGTCAAAAGCTCAACAACTTCCATCGGTGGAATAAAAGCTCCATAAACATAAAATGCTTGTCAGTGGCTTAAAATATCAGACCAATGTGTGAAATGAGCATAAGCGGTTTAGAGCCTAATCAGGCTATAGCTAACCAAGCAAAATAAAAGCATTTACAATAGTTTAGGCTTAGTTATACGATGAGGGCTAAAGCCATCAATCTTGGGAATATGGAAAGGAAGATCCTGGCACAATATCCATGTGTACACCTACCTGTGGAAATTCAGAGACATGGATCACATGATATCAAGCACTTATCCTTAGTACTTAAGGCATTTATCTCTAGAAACTTTATTTTTGACCCCCAAAACAATTAAGGTAGAGAAAAGTAGAAAAAAATATTAAGATCAACTCTGGAAGACCAGAATGCAGGTAAAGCTCCTAAAACAACAGGTCAGAACATGTGAGCTACCTGTTAAAGTCAAGCTAGGCAGAAGCCCTATGAGTTATTAGCTACATTTGTTTTGAAGCCTTGAGAAATACATTGCAAAGGACTGAGACTTTCCTGAGCACAGATGTAATTACTCAGGTAGCTCCTACATGTTAGACTTGCTTTCCCATAGCTCAATAGATAGAACACACCACGAACAAAACAGCATCTACTTCGGATGGAAAAAGTCAATAGCACCCGAGCCTAGGATTTCAGTCAGCAAATCAGTGAGGACCTCCAACATTTTAAACCAAGTTTAACCCAATTACCAGAATTATTTAAGTCTTACCTTCCCTGCTGAGACATTCTAGCCTTTACCCTGAGGCTACTGCTCTGATTCAACACAGAGGAACTCAACGAACAATTTGTTTTTAAAAATGCAACACTTTTACACACATAGCATACTTAAAGCATTATGCTTTATCTGTATATCACCTTAGCACCACTTCCCTGTGAAACCACCTATTCTCTCATCTGCTTCATGCTCATTTATATTTCCACTTCCTTTCAGCCTCCTTTATGTTTAACTTGCTAAGAATAAATTAATGAAGTCTACTCAGTTCATTTGCTTTGATGCATTTTCTCTCTTGGTTACCATGGAAGAATATTCCGTAAAAAAATGTTACTGGATACAGATATAAGATTTTGTAAAACAAGCTGAGAATACAACTAAAGTAAGCTGAAGGAATTAAGATGGAAATCTGTCAAACCTTAAGTAAGGGAGGACTATAAATTTGAACTCAAATATTGAACAAGGGAGAACATGAAGACGACTGTCACAAAACCACAAACTGAACTAAGCAAGTTGTTAAGACTTCACATACACTGACTTAATGAATAAAGGTAAGTTGTTGCTGAAGGATTATCTTCTCTCTGAGAGTCAGGACAAAAAGCAAATAACAGCACCACTCTTCAGAGTTCATATTGGGTTCTTAGGGCTATTACTTCTTTTTCAGCTATATCACATTAACCAACCTAAATTAAGCTTTATTTTTAATACATTAGCCTATAAGTATTAATTTCTTAAGTTCAATACTTGGTAAGTAATGGCATGAAAATGCAAATACAGAAATACTAAGTCTACAGAAAAGCAGAAAAGCACAGTAGCAATACCATGCAAAAGATGATTACCTGACATAGAGTGATCTCTTCTGACTGGTTCGCAAAGATCCTGAGCCTGAACTGATGCTACTGTTCATCATCTGTTCCCGTAAATCATGTATTTTAGCCTCAAAACGACTGTATTCTGCAAGAAAGAGGCACTGCAGTTAATTTCCCCTAGAACTTCAGCAACTAAAATGAAATAAAATTTGAAATAGTTGTGATTAGACAAAGCAAATACACAGGAAATTCTACTTCACAATCATGTGGTTCAATGCACAGCTCACAGTAGGTATTTTTTTCAAATTAAGACAAACACTTCCACTAATAATTATCAATTTTATAGTAATATAAAGACTGATACAGATAAATTTTAACCCAGGACAAAAAGAAAACTGCAGAAAATACAAGTGAAACACATATTTAGAATCAAGAACTATGTATTTTAAATTTTAAATGTTAAGACATGGAAATGAAAAGTGTCTGTACATTAAAATCACTGGATTTGAATTAGATAAAGATTTAACACTACAAGGTGGGAAATATGCAAAACGTCTTCTGAAATAAGTCCATGTTCTCTTGGGAGCTCAGGAAAGGAAAAAAAAAAAATCCAGAATTCTGGCATGAATCTCAATCCACTTGTAAACGGCATTAGAGATTCAAACTGCCCCCACAGAATGATGTACAATGTTAATCCTGGACAAACGGATTGTGTTCTTAAGCAGCACTGTGGACTAATAAAACTAAGCTAAAGGCATTTGATTTTAGCTACAAAGGCAGCAGTAAAATAGGAAGAGCTTCTTCAGGACAAGCATTTCCTGAAGGGAGGTACTTACATGCTGTCAGCATAAAACATGAACTCAGAACAAGTAAGTTTGCCCTTCAGCTGAATAGTTTGGACTTCAAGATCAACAGATCCACTTGTAAAACCTTCCTAGTCAAAGGAAACGTTCTGCAGCCACCACCTTCCCCAGGAGCCCACGTGATGCCAGATTATAACGCCAGCCTGGAGAGCCAGGGGTGTGCCACCAGCTGCTGCACTGGGCCCAGTGCCGCTCACTGCCCGCGGGCAGCACGGTCAAGGGAGACAGAAAGGGCCCTAGACACCAAACATCTTGAGAAAACTTCTAAATGAAGGTTCCTTCAACAGACACCTAAACCCTAGGACTGTTTCATCATATTACATTCTGCAGCCCTTTCTCCCCACACACTCCTGATACAGCGAGAGCATCCAAGTTCATCACAAGCCAGAGGAAAAAATACTAAGTTACAAAAGAATATTGTTTCTGATGCACATTTCATTGATCAGTTACTATAATATCTGGTCTGCAATAGCATCTACAATTAACCCTATCCAGACTAATCTGGATAGGTTATATTATATCCTAAGACCATATGAACAGTCTCTGAAATAACCCTGACTTTTGTCCTTTAAAAGCAAAAACTAACAGTTTTTAAGCTAGTATCTTAGTGTTTAAAACAGTACTAAGATCCTTTGTACAAGTCCAGATCAAATACTTTACCAGCACTAAATCAGACTGATAAGGCTGTTTGACAAGAAAAACAAAAGCATTATTTCCACCACTATGGATGCTATCACTAATAGCAAAAGAATTTAAGATGTCAGGATGGGAACCTATGAGGAATGTGAGAAAACCACATTTTTTAGAAAGCAACATCCCTTAGGGGAAGGGCTCAGATGCACTGAGAGAACAGCTCACTCCTGCTATGCTACTGCTGCACTGCATGGCCTTGGGTAAGTCACCTCATTTTACCCATTTATACCCAAAACCCCAATCCTTTAAGTGTTTCTTGGGTGTTTTGAAAGATTAAAGCTCTAAACATCAAACATCCAAGAATGGTAACAGAGATTCTGACAAAAAAAGATCTTTTGATGACCCTGTGTGAAAGGAAAGTATGCATGGGAAAGACCAGATAATTCAAGCATTTTCTTGTGCTATAGCCTGCTCAGTACTGAAAATATCTGCAGTCCTTTGCAATAGCTACAGGGAAAAAAAATACAAATTTCTGTTAAAAAGTATCATGTGTCATCTGCTGAAGGACTCATATTTCTTCCTATGCAGCACACAGACGTAGGAGTTAACAGGGAGGCTATTTCCTACTACTGCTTAACTCTACTTTATATCATCCTCAGGTTGCTGGTCTTGCTGTTTCCGGGAATAATTTAATTTTTATCATCAGAACTCCTGGGAAGTAAGTGCTGAATGAGTGACAGGGACATCTGTAGGAGTAAGAAGGAGAATAACTTCACCACAGAGGCTCCAGCCATACGAATAAAGCAAAAAAGGAAACTAATGGGCTGGGATTGAGGAGGCTTCATGTTTGAAAAGGAGTGCCAAGAAATGTCATATTTAGGAAAAGCTTAAACACTCTGTGCAGACAGAATCTGCTAAGTTCCTTGGATGTAGAACAAGCTAAAATTTGAGTTATACTTCTCTTACACAAGATTTAGGGAGGAACAGGATGGATAGAAATTACAAAATCCTTGGATTTGGAGCAGAAAAGCAGACAGGATTTTTGTTTTTAAATGAAGAAACCTTTGTATTAGATACAGTGGTACTGAAACTAATGCTAGGCAGAGAAAATAAGACTCTTGGTGGCATCAGAAAAGCAGTGCCAGTTGGATACTCAAAGGATCAGCATCTGTCCCCTGTTGGTTTGACTTCAGCATTGTAAAGCAAAGGTCAAACTCTGCTTGTTCGCCTAGGAGAGGTTATATTTCTATTTCTGTGATTAAGAAGAGTTGGATATGTCTTTTGCACCTTCAATCTGTTAATTTCCTTCTTGTTTATCATCCCTAGATTCTCCCAAATGCTAGAGAACCGTTTGCTTTACACTTCCATTTTCTCTTATGGGTATGTATAATATCACATATGCAGCGTATGACAAATTTGATCAGATGTGTTCCCCTACATCACAGTGAACAGCACAACAAATTTCCACATGGCTAAGTGTGACAAAAATCATACAATGCACTTATAAATATATGACTTATAAAAAAAGTTTTGTCACTTCAACATTCCATAAATCTGGTGCTGGAACAGGCACGGTGAACAAGATGAAAAGGACACTCTGCTTTCCTGGTTAGCAGCAAATGTAGAGCTTGGCTGAGAAGGAATATGATTGATTTCTGGTGTAGTGTGATCAGGGTAACCAAACAGAAAGGACATAAGCTATTTAAATGGAAAAGTAAAACTGATTTTAATCCAAATGGAATAGACTGATCATATGAACTCCACCTACAAATATGCTTCCAATTTCCACAGCCATCAAAACACTGAGATTTTGCAGTAGTATTTCAATAGGAACTATGGTGACACAAGAAACACAGACACCCACCTAAAATTAAATTAAAAACCAAAAGAAAACCACACAATCCAACCCCTCAGTCCTTTCAGATAAGAAGCTGACCACTATCTGCAACCTGCCCTATATGCAGCAGCAGGGAATGGGACTTAACTCAGGATCTCTCGCAATGCACTGAATTTTAGAAAAGCTGCTGATGCTATACATCAAATAAAGGGTAACAGACAGCAAGGCTAACATGAGATGCACTAAAATAAGAACATTTACAATTAGGGCATATTTTCTTGGCTAGAATTTTATTAAAGTTTCCAATAAGTTTAGAGGCAGGGAGGGAATAGTACCTGCCATCATAACAGAGCTTGAGGGAGCAAAAGCACCTGCTGCTTCAATTCATGGCATTTATCCAACAGCACATCACCAGCACCAAAGGAAAAAAACCCAAAGCCTACTCAAGTTTACACATAATCAGTTGCTAAGAACATAGGATGAATACATCTGGGCTCAAGCTTAAACTTTAAAATTACACTGGATAAGCAGATGGTGCAAAACTAGACTAAATCTGCTCTATTTCATGTCTGCATGTATTCCACAGCAAGAAACAAAAAGGAGAGGAAGACCAGGAAATCCTGGAAGATCACCCTGCTCCCAAGCTCCTAAGGTGATTTTACCTAGAAAACTGTAATGTTTTCAACGTCAATGTTTACTTGAACGGAAATCAAAACTTCAAAGAAACTCTCCTGGACTGCTACCTGGTGGGCCACAAGGACACACACACACACAGAAAAGTGGTGAATTGTCTGTACAGGCAGGGGAAAAGGAAAATGAGGCCACAATGAAAATGTATCTGGTCTGGAACACACGTTCAAGCAAATGGGGCAAAAGAACAGAAGGCTATGATAAGGGATAGAAAATTCAGCAAACAGCACAGAAGGAACAGCAACTCAAGGAAGCATGGATGTGCCTACAGGGAACAGATGGCAGCACAGCACAGAGACGCAGAGATTCTTACATATATTGAACCCACGTAGAGCTGAAAAAGTTCACTTTAATTAAAAAAGTATGCCCCTTGCTTCCCTCTTCCCATCTGTCTATGGAAGGCCCTCCCTTAGCAGGACCCATTGGATCTGTCAAAGCAGGACTCTTGTGCTGACAATTTTATATAACTACTGATTTAGATTCTTTTCTCCAATCCTAAAATACCCAGTTTGCCTTTTCATGGTGGCTCCAAGCAGAGGAATGGAGCCTGGTAGTTTGGATGGCCACTACTACAGTGATCCTTGTACTGATCTTCCATTCTTTTTCTATTAGCATGCATAGGGCACAATAGAACCATCATCAATCATTTTTGAGGATATATTATTTTGCTTCAATGCTTGTCATTTCATATCAACATTACCTGAGACAGATCACAATGCATCCCACATGCTATTGGTGCCTTTCATGCACTCCAACATGTAATGAGCTTGTACCTCATTAATCGCCTGAGAGACTCAGCCAAAGAATTTCAAAACAGATTAGCAAAATTGCATTTGTATTTAGTTTTGAACAGCTCCCACAGAACCTGCAAAACCCACAGAGACACTGTGTCCAGTCACTGCTGAGGTGAATTCCCTAGAAATGTTGCTGAAGGCTTACATTCACAAACAATTTTATTTAGTATCCTGAAGAGCAGGAGTGAGGTTTTAAAAGATTAAAACACATGTAAGCCTCCTTACAGTGTCTGTCAGGGCTATATATAGCAAACCCTTTTTCTAATCCTAATGGGTCTAGTTTTGAAGATACTCGAATAGACTAACCTAGATTACTTGCAAATGAGCAGAACCAGCTACAACACAAGCAAGAACAGAAGTCTGGGAAACTAGAGACCACATACCTGAAAACTGGGCAAACATTTTTTAAAAGAATTTTTCAGTTTATGAAATTGGGATGCACTGGTTGTTGAAACCACCTTTGTTTAAGACATTGCATGTTCTCAGCTAGAAATCAAGGGAAGCTCAGCCTTGATAAAAACCAATTACTGAAAACTAAGTTTGGCAAAAGCATTGCTGACTTTGTGCTACCC
This sequence comes from Acanthisitta chloris, assembly GCF_000695815.1. Lineage (NCBI taxonomy): Eukaryota > Metazoa > Chordata > Aves > Passeriformes > Acanthisittidae > Acanthisitta > Acanthisitta chloris. The sequence goes on from NW_008668330.1 coordinate 18,851, forward strand.
CAGCTAGACTTCCAGACAGAAGATTTACAATACATTTTAAGACAAATGCTCAGAAAATGATCTTGGCTTATACATATGAAAATGCTTGCATTTCCCAGAGCTTAGTTATTTTCTCTTGAATTCCTCCAGAAAACAGGGCATAGATGGAGTGTTGCAAACAGAAAAATTAGCCATTGACCAGGGAGCGCTAATGAAGTTTTATTTTTGTTCCCTCTTGGTTTTTTTCATTTTACTCATTTATTTTAAAGACAAGAGATAATGAAAAATATTAAGTGGTCATACTTGGATCTCATTCTCAGTAAATAAATATGTTTCTTCAAAGCAAACAAACAAAAAAAAAAAATCATTAATATCTACCTAAAAATGTGACTAACAAACTATGAGTCTTTTTGACTGAACTAGAAATCTTGAGCAAATTTTGTGATGGAGAATCCTTATTTCCATTAATAAACCTGAAAGAATATGTGTTAACTATCTATATGAACACCATAGGCTCAGATGCAGACATTTTACACAAAATACCTTGAAATCTTCTCTTGATGTTTTGGCTCCACCTTCTCCTAATCTTACACTGATCCACCTCATCACCTGAGAACATGAAGCTAATCTGATCACTTAAACATCTTACTACTCTCTCAGAAAAGAACTGGATATATAGAGATGGACTTGATCAGCTGAATTGCAAAGAGAAGACAATGAAGATTGTAAACTCTAAGTAACAGGCAACTGATAATTCACAGGACAAAGGGTTGCTATATTACGTAAAATTTTATTTTTGGTGAGTCAGGTGAATCCTTGGGAAACAGAAAGGGTTGACACTCTTTTCTCTCATGACAGCCTTATCTGAATTTTGCTGTGTTTTGGGGAAGCTGAGGTGACCCATGAATGACTGCTGATGCCAACTGGCTTTGCCTGTTTGCTTTTTCCAGACCCTCCAAGAGAAGGTGTCACAGTTAATGCATATGTGACACCTTGAACGTTAATTGCAGTTAACATTACATATGTACTTAAAACAGGCCAGTGCTGATTCAGTAAAATGTAACTATGAAGAAAGGTTTAATCCACTAAATTTTATTCTATCAAATTTCAATCAACTATATTTTCACATTTTGAATGTAATTCTTTGGCAATTTTCTTACTTTTAAACATTTAAATGCACTGAAGCTATGATACAGTTATGGCAGCCTCCTGGCACCTCATACCTTTCTGGAATGGCAAAATCTGAAATTCTGAATTTTGAGTTAACTTTATTATTATGCCATCCTCAAAACACATAAGAAGGTTTGAGTGGATGTAATAAGAGAGAGCCCTCCAAGAGCTGCACAGTCTTATACTTCCCCCTTGCTGCTCCTCTCCTCACTACATTCCCTTCAAGCCTGAGACTGTCATGTTCCTGTATCCCTGCTATGGAGCATGATCATAATTCTGACCACCTCTGAATCCCCACTCTCAGGAGATACACATATATTCAAATTGTCTATTGTTCCTTCTCATTCTTCCACACTAACATGACAATTTTTCCTTGCCCTCCTACCTATGCAGAAAACCCAAAGAGATCTAGCAGTGTGGTAGTGGTGTCTGCAGAGCCAGGGAGCAATAGGAAAACGAAATGGATTGGAATGCTACAAATGAAATGCTGTTGTGTACCAGAGCAACATCATTTGCTTTGAAACTGCTGCAGGCCACAGCACTGTATTTCCAGTGGAATCCATGGTAAAGCAAAATCCTTTTTAATGAATGGTGTCTTGAAAGAAGATAGGAATTTGTGTAGTACAAGTGGAGGAATAAGGAAGAGCTTCTAAATAAAGAGGAAAATGAGAATAACATCCTGACTTCCCAACCACACTGCTACAGGATAATTCCCATTTCAGAAGCTCCTGCTCTTCTCCTACCATGGATCCCTGCTCTGCAGCATCCAGCCCAGCAGGTTCAAATCTCTGCAGCTAGGGAGACTCTGTACCCACACCCACGTGCATTTATGTACCACAGAAGAATGTCCCAGCACAACCCATTAGGTGACAAGTTCACAACAGGAGCTCCTGGGTAAGCTGCAAGGTAAAGCCTGGCATCTATGAGGAGAAGCACAGTAATTGTGCACAGTTGTGGTGCTACAGAAGTGGTGACTGATACACGAGCCACTCCTGTAAACAGGAGAACACATTCACATTCCCTGTTTGGCTTATAGGTATCCCAAAAAGTGCTGGTAAGTTCTGGAAATTTGATTCAGAAGAGCAGAAAAATTTTCTGAGGCATCTCTCAAATTTACTGAGCACTGCTGGAAACTAAATAAATGCCCAGAAGGATGTTTTTAGGAATGAGATTTACATCTGTTTTCACCCAATCCTATAACCTAGGAATGTTTTGGAGATTTAAGGGGGAAAAAGTCAGCAGTTACATAATTTGAGCCCAGATAAACAAAACCAGTTTCATTCAGCCATATTAGCCTACCCCAAGTCCAGTAACTAGAGTTTGATCAATCATGGATTTGAAGACAGATACAGAAAAGTCAACCCTTTGCATGATAGTTTTCCAGTGATTAATTTTTCTACAGCCTAACTCAGGCCTTCCTATGAGATAACTGCTTGCAAAGATCCTCTTTTCCCAAAAATCTGGGCAGAAACACAAATGGGAAATTTCTGATAAGAAATAGGAAACGTGGTAGAATGTAAAAACATAAATTAGCATTCCCCACCACAGCTATGAACATACAAACTGTCATATACAATTACAGGGAGTAAAGTGAGCTGGTCCCAAGTGCCTTCCAAATGCTCCCATCATACTGAATCTCTTTACTTGGTTATAATGAACCCTGATGGATGTCTAGAATCTCCTTGATCTGTCCTAGCTGTCAGCATCTTTTACAAAATCCTGCTGGATTCATAAATATAAATAAAATACATATGCAATACAAGCAGTTAGAACAGATGCTCCTCATCTTTATGAAGACATTTAAGAAACACCAATGATGAACACTGAGTCTATGAACTTTTCATTTTAATACTTGTCAACCTTTTTCTGAATGGCATGAACAAAAAGTAGACATAATTATACACACATGCACGTATATATTTAAAAAGTTTACCAACTTCAATAAATCAAGTGAGGGGAAAAGATGACCATGTCTACAGAACATATGCACTTGTACCAAGTACACTCCATGACAGGGATGGTATTTTCTATCTGGAAAGTCAAACCTCAAACAGATACTTCTGTATGATAATAAACAAAGATTGATCTTTAAGGGAACACTTTTGTTCCTAATTTCTAAGATATGAAAAAATGAGTATGTGATTCAAATTCCCTCCCACACCAGACCTGAAGAAGCTGACAGCTGGACTTCCATCCAAACTCTTTATACAAGGAATGAGACAGAGATGTCAGACATTAGCCTAACTAGAGCTCTCTGAGACAAGTTGCCCACGTGTCAATTCACGTCATTCTCAATTTCCTAGTTATGCTTTTCCTTCATGGCTTACTTCATTAGGGGAGGGTAAGCCCTAATGCTTCCAACATCTTATTCCAAATGGAGACTTTAGGCAGTATTTCAGAAAGACAGACAGTCAAGCAGGCCAAGCACCTTGGGGAAAAAAACCAGAATCCTTTCTTCCATTAATGTGTCAGATGTCTACCCATAATCTTGGATAATTCGAATAACATCTCCCACATGCATCCTCTCAGATGGGCCATATAAATCTTTGAGAATTGATTCTCAATACAGCTCAACTGCATACACTCTTGCTCCGTATGCTTCAGGAACCATGAAGGAAATGAGTAGAGCTCTAGGTTTGAAATTTACAAGTCACAGTCATTGAGAAATTTCTAAGGCAGCATATGCTGCTCTGGGCAAATCTGTGTGCAATGACTCAAGATCTCAGCAGTAGAGGATTACCTCAATACACACTGCAAGAAAATGTTATCTACTTGGACTGGTGGTAATGACGAAAGCTCTTATTTCTAATGCAGAAAGAGCAGGAACCATCCAAAATGCTTAACTCTTTACTTCCAAAAGGAAAAGACTTCTGACTTCCAGAATACCAAGAGATTCTTTCCTTCTTAAAGTCTGAATCCTAGACAGAGAGGACTGAAAAAATGCTGCTTTTGTATGAAGTCTGCATACATTCCTTGCACCTTACATCCATCTGTTCTGCTCCTAGGAGCCACATCTCAACACACCTTCCTGGCAGAAGAAATAGTGATCATAAATGCCCTATTTGAACAAAAAAAAACCAAAACGTGTCCAGGTGCTCAAAAGACCAACTCAGGGATAAATAAAAACATAAGTTCTATTTCTCACTAAGGTGAGGGATCTCTACACAAGGAGCAAGAATGTACAACAGTTTGACCCACCTGTTAGAACACTGAAGAGCCAGAGGACAGGCCAAATGTCTATCAACAGAAAGATTTCACAATTCTGACACCAAGCCAGAACAAATATTCCAGAACCAGTGCTGACCTTACTGTTTTCTAGAAGTAAGCCTCAGAGTGAGCACTCTTAGATAATGAATCCTGGAACACAGCAATCTACAGACTGAGCATATGACCAGGATGCAGACCCTCCTGAGACAATACAGGTATTGACAACATGGGCTGGCTGCAGGGATTTGACCATGAAGCAGACACAAACCAATCAGTTGGCTTTATTATTGACAAGGTTCCTGAGTCAAGGGAGACACATGATGTTGATGTGGGTGGAGGGGAACGTGAAAGCTAATGTTTCAAACACTTGGGCAGGTCAGGATAGAAGAGACATGACAAAAGAGAAGAAAAAGAATGAATAGAAGTGTGCTGCTGTTGGGTACCTTACAGATGAAAGCAGCAGACCTATTCAGAGCTGATGAACACCTACACTTACACCTTGACAGTACTGTTGAAAGAAGTCTTAAGCAGACAAGTCACTGCAAGGAGGATTCAGTGATGGGCCATCCAATTTAGCAAAACTGGAGAAAGCTGCTGATCATCACAGTTCATAAGATATCAAAAATGTCTTATATATATATAACCAATAACACGAGTTTACAGACTCAAGGTATGCATCTAATTTTAGACTACTGAATTTTTAAAGTCTCAAATAGACAAAGCCACTTGAAATGTGCTGCAGAAATACGAGAGGACAAATATGTGTATTGATGATGTAATATTCCTTGGCTTCTGCAGAACACACAAGGATGGTTAATCAGCATCAGCTGCAGCCTAATCTAGACCAGAAGAAATTCCTGGATAAACAGAAATACTAGCTCAGTATGAAATAGAGGAAGAAAACCTGATAGCCTCTTTAGGTCATCTGAATCAACACTACAAAGTAGTAATTATTCTTCCATCCTCCTACCACTAAGGCATATAAAAGCTCCATATTAAAGGATGAAGACAACTGGAAATACAAAAGAACAATGTGGTATTTCTACTAAGGTCTGGATTTACTGCATTCATTTTCATGTTGGTGGTAGCATTTACTGAAGAAATTAAAATGATGAAAGCAAGGAATGCATCAAAGCCATGGCACCAGCACTTAGGGATTGCATCAACTGCAATTATGCTAACATGTATGTGACAACACCTACTGCATTATTTGTTTTCCCTCCAGTTGGAGGACACTGTAGATTAACTTTCTCTGAGTTTCAAATTGTACAAGGGAACCTGAATGTATAAAGCAAGCCTTACCTTCTGGACGGTACTGAGCTACAATAGTCACTGCTTGGCCAGCATTCTTCAGGGCTGCTGCTGCTTGTTCATGGGTTGCTGCTTTTAGATCTACTCCATTTACCTACAAGTAATACAAAACAGCACTTTATCAAAATTAATATTTATATTTACCACCACAGAAAAAAATTAGCAGGACACAAACTCATTTCCATGCCATGCGAGTCTCCCCTGCTACCAGGGAAGTCAAAATCAAAAGTCAATAAATCCTCTCTCACATATACCTTCTTAAGAATTACTGAAACTGCAACAGTATCACTTCATGAGTTTCTATTCACTAGGTCAATTTTCTTCCTGTTTAAGACTTTTTTCTTTCTTTTTAAGGAGACAGAGAATGTTACTTTCTGTGATGGTTTAGGGACCTTAGCCACAGTGTGCCTATATATCCTTATGTCACCTCACGCAGCGATAGACAACACCCTCTATGGGTCTTGCACTGTTTGCAATGCAGCAGGTTTTAAAAAAGCATCAGGAAAGAACTGAACAGAAATCTGTGTGTCACATTTTAGTCCAAAAGCATTTTTGATAGTTAAAACTAAAGATGTGCTTTCATATCAGCATCCTAGTAACTTCAGTTAAGAGGAAAAGATTCCTCTTAAATAGCTTCCAAACTACAATATAATTGTCCAGAAAAAATTATTCTCCAAAAACTAAGAAATTCCACAAAGAAACACACAAAATCTTTATGATCTTCAATACTAATATAGATAAAACCCCACAGACAGGTATCAGATGGATGGATTTCAGCCTAGCAGGAAGTTTAGCAGTTACTCCAGGAAGTAAAGCAGTTTTAGGCACTACTGTCAAGTGTCTCCATCTCATGAGAAGGCTTATTTCTGAATATCTCCGAAATAGGAAAGTGCTATTTTCATCAGGTTATAGATGATAAACTGAGTCAGACTAAAGTCCCCAAAGAAATTTTGGAGGTATATTGGCATCTGTTCCACTGTCTCCATTTTAGCTTCGTTAATATTCTTTGCATATCATTAACTGTCACTAATTTTCAGGGAGGGAAAAATGTTGTTGCTGTTTAACTAAAAGAAGCAAGGAATCCTACAGAAATGATGCGATCTCCTTTCCTAAGCTCTCCACTCAGGTCAGCTGGCCCTCCTGCAAGGATGAACGAGATGAAAATTCCTTCTCCATCTTCTCCTCCAACAATGTTGAAACCAAGACCTGTTGATCCTCGATGTAGGACAACCTTTCTAGGCTCCCTGAGTGAAAGAAAGGAATATGAAATTGTGGTCACTAGATGTAAGTAAAATAAACAATTACAAAAGCATGACAAAATCCCCTCCCTGTTGTTAGATGAACTGAACAATCCAGAACTATGTATGCTAAATTCCTATTATGCTACAATCCTATCCAGCACTACATGCCATTACTTAACACTTTTCCATATTGTTCAAGAGTGTGAATACAGCTCACAGACATATTCTATCTAATGGTAACAGCAACAAAATACCATCTTCCCTTCCTGAAACTTAAATTATAACTTCTATTGAAAACACCATTAATGAAAAATATGTCTTAATGTTTGATTTCCACTCCAGTTTGTCAAGCAATAAATATAGCAAAGAACAATTCAAGAATTATGCATTAGTTCTCTTTAAAAATGATCAGAATTTGTGACATTCTCAAACACTTAAGTTGCTGCACTCTTTTTATAGGACCTCCTGACTTAAGATAAGGAGAGAAAAGAAGAAATGCTGATCAATGTAAGGCTAGTCAACTTCTAATGCAGAGAGATTCCTTCCAAAAATCTACTAATCTCTACAGGATTCAGTGTAAGAAAAGCATAAATGTTTACAGAAACAGACATTTGTAATAAAGCAGAGCAACTGTGCACTGCATTTGAGAAATCACTAGAGAGCACTAAAGAACAATTAATGGACATTCTTAAGTATTTGGAGGCATTAATTATTAATTTACGAGATAATAAGCTGCATTTTTTTCCAAAACAAAATATCATTCAGCCTGCTCTTTAAAAAATCACTCCACTTTTGCACTAGCTATTGAATCAGCTTAGCATCAAATTCTAAAATTTCACCCCCATCGACTAGTATATTCATTTTTTTCAGAGTACTGTTCTGTTACAAATAAATGACATTGTGAAAAATCTCTCTATATTGGATCACACCAATACATGAACAAAATTCAGAGAACATAAAATGCAGTATCTTTTAAAATAACACTCAAAATTCATACAGTTTGGTTTGGGATTGAGAGAGCAGAAGATGAGAAGGCAATTTAAAGAAAATCACCTAAAGCCTTCTCTGAACAGCCCCTGTGTTTCAGAAGAGATCTAAAACCAGACTTTTACTGTAATTTAAAATGAAAGCAATAAAACCATAATGCTATCAGCAGGACAGAATCAGTTTGGCTTTTATGTCTACCTAACCCTACGTTAAAAATAACTAAAATGACATACCCTACCTTCCACTACACTAAAATCTATTCTCCAACTTCTTATGCCACCCACCATTCCTGGGTGGACCCTCCCTCAGAAACTGTGTCAGATGATGGTGTGGCACAGAATTCAGCAAGGACATACTGAAAATAAAGAACAACTTCCCTATATTTGCAGAACAGAAGGGCAACAAAATTACAAGAGCTTCCCTTTATCAGCAATGGCGAACAAGAGATTAATGCAATCTACTGAATCAGTGAAGGAATGAACTCTCTGTTAATGGGAAAGGATTAAGAGCTCTCTAGTCTTTCTGGATTTAGAATCCATCAAAACAAACCCTTGCCTGCGGGGGGAGGGAGGACCCAAACGTTGCTGGCTTTAAAATAAGAAATAATCTCTGGTCTGCTTGTGCTACCATCCTAAAAATCTCTGTCAACTCATGCAGCATTGACAGGGCTTTCCAATATTAATACTGTCCCAGGACTCATCTTAGAGCTTCCCTGGTTAACTAATTTGACAGGAAAGTGGTTATTCCTTACCTGGTTATCTCATCATCTCCAAGCATTCCCTTGGGAACTGGTGAGTATCGCCCTGGTGACGCTGGGGGCATGGACTGTCCCAGGTAGGCAGATGGAGTGATATGGTTATCCACTGGCTGAGAATAAGCTTCAAAGAGAGGGAAAAAGAAAACAACCTCAGGGCAACATGGAAAAATTGCTGGAGGAACTGAAATGAAGGAGTGATCTCTTCTGAAAACAAACTACAGCAGATCAAATGAAACATAAATGTCAGAGTTCTAAAATACTGTGTTAAATCTACACATTCCCCAGTCTCCTCACAAAGACAGTAAGCATTTTTTTCAGTTTGACTGTGTCTCAAAGAACCTTTTTTAGAAACATTTACCGTGGATAGTTGAAGCCCCTGAAGACAGTCTGGAGATTTATCTGTTTTAAAGCTGTCTTTAACCTGACCAAAGTAAATTATGAACTTCAGCTTTTTAAAATCACTATGTCAGACCATCAGTGAAAAATGCAAGATTTTAACGTTACACTTCTTTCAAACTGTCAAGCTGCCTACCTCCTTCTTTTCAATGCTTTGATGTGCAGCATCCTAGCATCTCCAGAATCCTTCAGGCCATTCTGACTGACAGGCCTGAACAGGGAGAGATGCTACATTTCTTAGACACTGAACAAAACCACCTTTAAGAGCACAGGTGCTGGTAGCCATGCAATGTGCCCAGACATCAGCACACATCAGCAAACAAAGGTAGGGTTCTTCTACCTCCAGCTCTTCAAGGTAAGAGGCATCAATTTAGTGACAGGAATTAACAAGCTAGTGCAAAACATCTCAGCTGTGCAGCCATGGACAGTTGCCTTATTTACAGGTTCATTGATTAAAACTAGACAGGTGTAATAAAAGGATTTAGTGGATGCTCCTACACAACAGGCCATGAATCCTGTGCATGAAGTGCACAGAATGTTCTAGCTGAACCACAACATACATACTAGAAAAAATTCAGCATCTTAATGATTTCAATTGATGGAAAACATTCTACAACGCCAGGAGAATTGTTCCAATAAGTAATTAACAAGGTGCATGTTAGGGACATTTAAGTGTCCTTTCACCCTGCACAGTCACACCCACTATCTGTTACTACAAGGCATATTCTTCAACAGAATCTCTTGCCTGGTGTAGCTGCTTCAAATTTTGAGGCTTAAACATAGAGGCTGGGGACACTGCAGAGATTTAATATCATTAAAGTTGTCAGAATCTCTTTGCTTACTCACTTGCTGTAACTGATGTGGTGCCTGACCTCTGAGGACTTTCACCAAACCCAAAGCTTTTTAACAGATTGGGCATGACACATTGCTGAAGTGATCTGTATATTCTCTTTTTTTTTGTTTTCCTTTTTAAATCAATATCAGAACATTTGGATCATATACACTTTTTTTTTTTCTTTTTAAACCAATATCAGAACATTTGGATCATATACAAACTTACCAAGAACATTTATACATGATAAATTTGTTACACATCCAGCTCTCAAACCACAGAGTCTGCGCTGCATCAATTCTGTATTATCCTAGTTAACCTGTGTGTGCAAATTTCATACATGGCATACACATCAGGTCAACACTAAAAACATTTCAGCAAGCATTAAAATCTACTGCTATCAGTTTTGGCAGTTTAAAAGCACTGGCTGACAAAGTAGTTGTGCTATGCACACAGCAGGCCCGAGTTAGCTGCATGAGACAGCAGAAATTTGGAAAGTGCAACACAGAGTTCACAAGTGGTTCCAGCAAAATTCAGAATCAGATGTAAGAGGTATCTGGGTACCTTTCTACAACAAACAGAAGGAAGCTCCCTCACATTGGCTTCATGAGGTCTACAGCAAAGAGAATGCTGCTTTTGCTAAAACCAAATGATGAACAAAAGCATTCACATTTGAGAATTCCGTAACAATCACGAGTTGTCCAAGATTCCTAATTCCTAAACCCATTTTTTAGGAGAACTGTAACACACATACATTGCTCCTTCATCCTTCTGCTGCCTGCAAGGATTCCACAGATCCTACTACTTCTTTCTGTCTGTCCTGGCACAGAATGTAGTTTCTGTGCACTGGTAAGAGAGATGGAAACCTAACTGTTAATTTCAAAACTTGGGATTTTTTAGTCACACTGCAGTTTTAGCAACAGATTTTCAATGATCACCAAGCCATATGGCAGCATGTATTTTATATGTATTTTAATACAACAATATTATTTCCATGTATTCCTCAACATCCATGTCACTGTACATACTTCTTGTTGAAAGCAAAACTGCACATAAATACCACTATTTCGTTAGAAAATTTTAAAGCTAAAGCACAAAAATGGAATTCAAGACTTTGAGCTCTTTTCCAATTAGTGAGAAACAGGTTTTGATTAAAACAACCTGAACAACTGTTGTATAGCAGCTCTGTACATTCTGTTAGGCACTAAATTATCTCATTTCAGAAAATGAATTTACAATTGCTTTTAACAAGTCAATGGCAGCTAAAATGATGCATATTTTATAGAAAGTAATTATATTTTCATAACAAATTCTATGTTCATTCACTTACAGTGCTTAGTATTTGATTGTTTTTCAGGTTCCTAAAGCTTTTAACTGCATTGTGCTCAGAAATACACATACCATCTACATAATCCTACTCTTTATCCTGTCACCTGTAATGAACTCAGCTATCAAGCACTGAAACAGTTTATTATTTCAGACCTGTGGACTGTTCTGTGGCAGCACTGGCTACATCCTTTATAAAGTTTTAAATATGCCACTTGCTTCGAGAAGTCAGGTCCTTTCTCCAGGTTGGCATTCTCAGTGCTAAGAAAGCAAACCTACAAGGCATAAAAAGGCTTTCTATGGTGTTCCTGCAAAAAAACCCCATGCATGGACCTTTCTAAAACTGTTTTAGCTGGAGAATATAACTGAAGAATATTCATGAGGAACAATGAGAGAAATAAATGGCAAGACATCACTTTCTGAATCCTAAATGAGGTCTAAGCTTCTATTTCCAGGTAAATATTAGTACTAATGTAACTGATAAAGGAACTGTCTTTCAGATGAACAGAAAATTGCACACATTAAAAGAATTTGCTTTGACAGCAAAAGTCAGACTCTTACAAAGAAATTCCATTTCCAAATCCACCCTCTCCTTCACATAACACAGTTCCAGACACAAAGAAAAACAATGGAAGATTTCCTACTATTTCCCTATTATCTGTAAATTGAGGACACCAATCACCACCACAAATGGGAAATAAAATTAAAACTTTATTGCCATTTGCTGTTATTACCTATTCTTCTCTTCCTGTACATATACCATTTAAGAAATTATAAGGCACTCATGTCTAGTGAGGAAACTGATTATTCTCTACCTTGCAGTATTTTATTTCTCAATGCAGGGTGAAAACACTGTCCCAATGCACAAAGGAAAAACACTTTACAATTGACTAGGAGGCAAAAATGCATCATTAATAATGTCTTCAGAGGGGGTCTGTAGAGGAAGCAAGTTCTCTCTCAGAAACAGCATAGCCACTTTCCTGACTGATATTCTACTATACACACTGCACAAGGAATGTTGGCGTTAAAAACAGCAAGTTCTACACCTTCTTAGCAATATTTCAGCTGAGCAACTTAAAAAGCATTTATACAAACAAATCACTGGGCATTTGTTCCAGGAACTGTTTAATGACCAACATTTATGTATAGATTGCTGTGGCAGTTTACACTCCCTGCTGACATATGACCTACTATAGCAGGCTAATCGCTGTGGTTATCACACACATCAGCTGAGCTGCCAATGCTCCCAGCCAGCTGCATGGCATGGTCCACAGGACCACCCCACCCACACTTCTGTTCTTCCTCTGCATAAAATGAACATAGGACGGGTTTTTGTCACATTTCTGTGCTTTCTATACTGGTAGTTCCCATATTTCAGCCTCAGAAACTGGAGAACAGCACTCAAATGGCAATGTGCTCAAAATGAATAATCTTTCATAACTGCATTCTTCTTGAGTCCAAAAATGCAGACCACTGTGAAGTGACTGTTTAAACTTGCAATTCACATGTCAATGGTTAAAAGAAAAAATCTCACAGGAGCAATAGAAAAGGGGCATAGCAATTAAGTATTCCAGACCTTCAAGGGCTGTGGCCAAGCTTTCATCACCCATACACAAACCAGTCTCTAGAGCCACAGCACACAGCCATCAGCTATTTTTTCTACATTCACTCCCTGCTGAATCTCTGGTCTCAGACAACCCCAACTCTTCTTCAACAAGATTTTCAACATGAACTTCCCCCATGGGCAGCTGGAAGCCGATCACTCACTCTGATAAATCTCAAATGACGGAGGTCAATTTTCAGCCCCAGGTGCACAGTGTTGGCACAATGTCTGTACTCCTCCCAATAAATACTGCCATAAATCAGCATCTCAGAAACCTCTTGATCAAATGTACCTTGATTCAAAGACACTTATGCGAAAGAAATATCAAATATCAAATTATTTAATTATCCATATGGATGCTAACTTACTTTGTCCCTTCTTTTGAGCCATCAGACCAGTTGACAAGGCTATACTATTACTATTGCGTGGCTGGGACTCTTACTACAGGAATTCTAAAAGAAAACAGATTTTGCAGAAAACCTAGACAAAGAAATTTGTGAACATGGTTCTCAAACAGTTCCTTCAGTATCCTTAGCTCTGCATTTTAAATACCCATCACCATGGCAAGCGAGGCAGCCCTGTAACTCACAAGACCAGTTTCAGAGAGAAAGTCTTAAAGACAACCAAATTCTGAATTTGATGTTTTGTGGACTTCTGAATTAACTACCACCTTTACACAAGTTGGCACAGTGAACAATCTACTGCATGTTCCGCAGACTGTACAGATACCAAGTGCTGTGCACTGTGCTTTTAGATGTTTCAGATAAAAGGAGTATGCAAATACCCCACAGAAATACAATAAAACAAACAAAATAGGTCCCAAGGGGTTCTGGCAGTGAGCAGTCTGCATATAAACTCAAGCAGTGGAGCTTCTACCTTAACATCATTTGTAATAGATATGTCCACAAGTAGCCTCTGTGCATGTCTTACCTCTCCTTTATGGTAGGCCTGAAATCCTAAGAACCTAGATAAAAAGATTCCAATGGACAGAAATAGGAAGAAGAATTGCAAATACATGCCTCAAAACAGCTGCAGATGATAGGTGAAGAAATAAGACTGGTCACTGTTTCAACACCACTCACAATCCATGTGATTCTAGAAAATACCTATTTAATACTAGCCTTCTGAACAAAGCTCTTCAGAGTCTCTAATCTAAAGCTCCTAAGCCCTGTACTGCTCTGCTAAATACTGTGGCACCACTTTGTGGCATGAGTTCTACCTCACTGAGCAGTTTTTTACAGAAAGCAGAGACTTTCTAGTTGCAAAATTATCACACTGTAATGAAGCAACAGCCTTTGAGGAGATTGGCATCTCCCTTTGAAATTTCCAATGCAAATGTGCAAATACTGAGGGGGTACTGAAAAAGCTTTTGTTCTGCCCTGTATTGCAAAAACAGCATCCAGCATATTAGCCATACACAGTTGTTTCTTGTAAGTGAAAGACTGAGGAGAAGACTAAACTGATTTCCTTGAATTAAGCCATTAAACACCTCAGGCAAGACCTTCAGGTCTACTTTGCATGCAAAGTTCCAGCAGTAGGTTCAGTCACCACACCAGCTGCAGTAACAACCAGCTGCATTTTGATCAACACAGAGACACAAGCATATGGAGCCTTGGGGAGAAAAGGCTTTCCTGTTGTAAGGAAAAGAAACAGACCGAAGTTTCATCAAAGGACCCAGTGCTCTGCAGAAGAAAGTTCTTTGGTTAGCTGTTGATAAAAGTCTACTAGAAACAGAGTAAAAACACCAGAGTGTCTCCAGACAGAGAACTGAAGGTCAAAACTGCAGCTAAATGAAATGAGATGAAACTCAGAAAATGTACTCAAAAGGACAGACAGCACTTTAGCCCACAAACCTCAAAGATCACCGAAGGACCAAAGACAGACAGACAAGGTACCTGCAATCCGAGAAAACCTGTGTGATTTTTTTCATTATGCTTGAGCAGGATGAGAAAGATGCCCAGAAGCACCTGCTGGAGCTTGAAGGGCATGACAAGGTCAGTGAGATTGGCTTTCCACTTCTCACAAAAGGACAGAATCGCCACTTCCCACAAAGGATGGGATACTGAGCTGCACACAATGCCACTGCCTCTCTCAAATCACACTTACAGGGAGAGCAGCCAAATGGAGAGAAGCTCAGGAGGGAAGATGGTAATGTGACAAAAGGAACCTAAATGTGTGGCCAGGTCATTTGCCACCACAGAGAGGATGTCAGACTAAATCATGTATACTGAAGAATTAAGGATTCAAGGCAAGATGGTAGTGGACATGCTCATGGCAATCATGTGGGATAACCCTGGACACAACTTTCCTGAAGAGCCAATGCCCATGGTGAGAAGGTATCCTTGAAGATACCACTGACTCTTTTGTGGCTCTATGTTATGATGCAATTAACTTCAATGCACCGAGTCTCCAGCTCATCCACCGTTTGAGATACATTAATGGTCTGCATGAGAAGAGGGCCAACTGCACAGCCATCTTGTCAAGGTCACTAATTTATTAGGATTGGGCAAATTATCAGGAATCAGCTCCTTCTCTACCTTCTTCCCCTCAAATTTTCTTCAGGTTTTGCCTTGGCCCCCAGAAAAGACTCATAAAGCAAATATCCCAGCGATCGAGTCAAGACCCAGTACTAATAACTGAGATACTTCTAGGTTTGGCACATCCCCATCCACAGCAGTGTAACTGCACTACTGCAACACTACCAGGAACACTTTGTACAAATCAGGTTTCCTCTGTTCCAGAAAATTTGAATTCAAGGTGAAGCATATGAAGAGGTCAGTTACGATGGAGAGCGAAAAACAAGTCTGCTTTCCAAGGAAACAGTGGGAAGGGTTATTGGACAAATCAGATACCATAAGGGAAAATGGCTGCTCTCCAGTCACATATATGAGTAGGGAACCAAGGAAGAAAAGTGAAGGCTGAAAATGAGTTTTATATCTAAGGATGGAGCCTTCAAGAGCATCCCTCTAGTAAGACAGCGAAGACAAAACCTAATTAGCTCCACACTAATTCAATAAGCTTACAAATAGATTTTAAGATACTGTAGCTATTGCCAATACATGATGGGCTCACAAGGTGCTTCAGTCCTCTGTTGTGCTGCACTTGTTTGTTCTTCTTTACATACTAATTTCCATTACATCTTTTAGCCCAAAAGTGTTCCTTTTATTCATATGAAGTAGTATCTAAACAGATAAGTGCTACATATCACTGACATTTATCTAACAGCAGGAAAGAAAAAAAATACCTAAAATAACTCTCCCCTAGAACCATTTTATGTGACAACATGAGTAAAACTGATCATCCAGAAAAGTCAGTCTAGTCAGTCTTGGGAAGACACAGTTACATCATTCTCATCCCTTTCTCCAAACACTAAATGGTAATACCCCTCTTGAAGGGATGGTATACTAAACACAAATTTTTCTTTACACTGTAGTTCAATCCTGAACTTTTCAGTGAAAATACTCTTGTCAGTAATACCCTTATGCCAACATTAAATTCTTAAAACTGCTTTACAATATAGCCTCCACCAGTTTTTCCATTTGAATTATCAACCTATTATCAATTACATCAAAACTGATATAAGATTTCAAGTAAGTTCTCAACAGATTTGGAGGCAGGCACCAGAGGTCAAGAACTCCCACCCTCCCAGTTCACTTTATTCAACTATGTGCAAGCTCATGAACAAGCAGGAAAACAGGAAAAACAGAAGGTCAAAACATCACTAACCTCTAGCTGAAACACTATTGTCTTTTGCTCAGTTTACAGGACACCAAACATCTCTACAGTGCATTGTTTGTTACTCTCCATGGCCTCCAAGAGCACGAGACACATGTTTTCCTTGTACTCCTCAGCAAGTGATCACAAACATCAAGTCTCTAGGCCTAGGTCATGCACCTGGAACCCCTCACTGTAGCTGTCTTTTCAGTACACAAGCTATAAGATGTTTTTCTGTTCAGCATGTAATTTTCCTGATTAATCAACTTTCTTGTATCAGATTTTCACTCTGTATAATTTTTAAAGGCTTGAAACAGTTAAAAAACTAAAAATGGGATGTGTTGAAGTCTTAAAGGGAAAAATGGCTAAATCACAAAATAAGCTGAACTTACAGTTTGTGATGTCAGGAGGAGCATAACTGTCATTCATGAACATGCTGGTGGGTTTTGCAACTTTCAGATAAACAAAGTCAGATGTGTTTTTTAAGGCAGTCACTGCTTCTTCATGAGTAACTTCTTCTAAGCAAACACTGTTCACCTACAGAGAAAAACAAATTCTCAACACAAAAATGTACCTTTTCACAGAACACTCACTGAAAGCTGTTTGAGCATTCTGGCATTGAGAGTCTTTACTAGGATTCATATGCCACACACATAACTGGTTATATAAAATTAAGAGAGATGCTTTGTGAAATACAAGAAAGACAAGTATTCTTTTAACAGCTTATAATAAACTGTATAGACTGTGCCATTGTAAAGAAGGCTCACACGACCTGGGAAAGGTAATGGAACAAACAGGACACTCAAGATGCCATCAGCTGCACAGCCACAGCACTGACACTGTGCTGCTGCAAGCATTACATAGAAGAAAGTTTCTTTTAGTAAGAATAAATCCAACATCATTTTGTCATGACATAACTAAGTTCTAGACCTTATAATGGGTCAACATGTTCTTGCAAGAGGTCAAAAGTAGGTGTCAAAACTGGAGAAGGTCCCAAAGTGACTGATTTACATGCCAAGTAACAAGAACTAGTTTAACTACAGGCAACAATTTTTTTTAAGCTGCTATTAAGACAAAACACTAGCACTTTCATTAAAAAAATCCTTTAACAATTACTATCTCATATACAACCTTAGCAAATTGTGATGCTGAGCCTCTCTTCCTATGTGAAGTGGGAACTAACTTCTGCAGATAATTCCAGGCAACACGGGAAATGAAGCTTGATGCACTGAATGCACTGAACCTGAGGGACCAGGCACTTTTCTGATTCTTTAACTTTATATAACATGTAAAAAAAATTGGGCCTTGCCTATTGTTAGTCATGGGGGAAAACTCTACTGCTTAAATATATTTTCCCATCTTTATTTTTTAAATGTTTCCTAAAACTTTCCTAAAAGCCTTTTATTGATTTTTATTTTTTTAACAGATTTCCATTCCTACCACTCCTGAAGTTAACAGTTCAGAAATTTGTTCAGAAATTCCTGGCTCTGTTTGGGGGGGGAGGAATTTAAGCTGTAAGTTATTTTCACTTTGTGCATAGAAAACTAAACTTGGAAGCATTTTAAGCTTAAAAAAACCCCAATTAACAAGCCTTTCAAAAGCATTACAGATACTGAAATGCAATATAAGCAGCAGTTTCACTACAGCCTGGCTAAAGGCTGGTCACCCACCAGTACATGGAGTTCCTTTCCATTCTTCTTTTCTGAGAAGTGAAAGAATCCCATTGTAGGTTTGTTTACAATTCCATCACTCAGATCCCAGAAAAGTAATAGCAGGCACCAGAAATAAATATGCTGATTAATACAGGATTTGCATGGAACATTGGGCCGAGAAAGAGATTCCAGATTTCCTGATGAGATGGTGTTGAATGAAGCAGAATTAATTTTATCACTGATTTCCTGGCAATAACAACATTTTTACCCACTTCTATGCAATAACACTCCACCATCAGGCACCTTCCCCCAGAAACTGCATCAGCCCTTACTGAGCCTAAGAGCGAATGATCACTAAAACAAATGCTGGGCTTACTTACAGCTAAAAGTTTGTCTCCAATCTGAAGTTTGCCATCTTTATGTGCTGCCCCACCTTCAATGATTTTGGTTACATAAATGCTGTTGTCTCCAGGTATATGCTGATTTCCTACACCACCAGCAATACTGAAACCAAGACCTGCGTGAAGATAAAGTCATTACTCAAGAAACCATTTTTGCATTCATTGGATTCAAATTATTACATAAATAATAATGCTACTTGCATCACACATAAATACATTTAGCACTAGGCTCTGGCTGAAGTAATACTGGAGGCCTTTTCAACTGAACTCATCATTTTCCAGAACATTTTAGAAAAGATGCAATGAAAATCAAAAGCTGTATCATTTACTTCATGCCTTGTGAAGGATTCACACAGCAGAGCTACAGCTTCACCACTGACATTTCTAGAACCAGTGTCCAACAATTACCCATATAGAAAAAAAGAAATACTTCCCCTAAACTATTTTTAATCTCTCTAAAATCCCTTTGAGGTAATTCAATGCAGTATTTTACTCCAGTTTACAATGTACTTAAAAATTACTAAATACTACCAGAAACACATTTTTCTCATTAGAAAGAAAACTATGCATTCTACAAGAACAGTTTCAACTCTATCCTTCTTGGGAACCTTTAGACTTCCAACATACCTTTGGGGCCTTTAACAAGTTTGATTTCCACTATTTTTTCTGTGACTGGTTTTCTTCTTTTGACATACAATCGTACAATTGATCCTGCTTCCTTCAATGCTTCCACTGCTTTGCTGTGTGTCACATCACGAACATCCACCTCGTTTACTCGCAGGATACAGTCGTTAACCCTAGGGACAGCAACAGTCATGTTCAGCTACCAGAGCACACACATCAGGAGTCTAAGGTTTTATCTATAATATACTAACATACAAGTTACCACCTAGATTTATGTCCAAATTTCTACTGATCCAAGACAATGCCCTATGATTGTTTGTGCTTAAAAGGATCACTAGAAAACATTTAGTGGGAATAATTAGTTCCTAGCCAAAGATAGCACCATCTTGTAAGTGCTTCTTTTAGACAGTTTTGAACACGTCTGTAGAAAGTACCTTTTGTTTAGGGCTGTAAGAAAAAATTACAAAAATTCAGAGCCTAGGAAGCACACGACGAGAACACAACAGTTTTAAGCCATGACAGGAACAAGTCAATCTTCATTTCTGCTTTTCACAAGCAGTTTAAGTGCTGGCCTTCCACTCCATTTAACATGTTGCTGTAGTCACACTGAGCTCTCATTACACTAAGTGCAATGCCTGACCCACCTGTCACCACGTTCTGCCAGATGTACCTCTGACAATGGCCAACGAGCTAAAACGCAGCCTTGAAATAAGCTTATTAGGACTCAA
The DNA here is from genome assembly GCF_000695815.1 of Acanthisitta chloris. Classification (NCBI taxonomy): domain Eukaryota; kingdom Metazoa; phylum Chordata; class Aves; order Passeriformes; family Acanthisittidae; genus Acanthisitta; species Acanthisitta chloris. The sequence continues at coordinate 38,779 of NW_008668330.1, forward strand.
ACGTGTAATATCCCAGGCATTTGCACCTGAAATGATGAGGCAAGTTCTTGACAGCACAGGAGAAAAAAAGATTGCCCTACAATCAACGTGGGTGTGTATCTTTGAAAAATTAAGACACTGAATTATTACCAAGCATAAAACAGGGTTGTTATTAAGCTCAGCTATCTTACAGATCAGAAAATCCACACAAAGATAACCAAGAGTTACCTCGCCTACCTGTCTAAACTTTTCCTTGAATTAAGGACTACAGAACACATGGCATAATCAATTTTTACCACAGTATAGAGAAAGTTCACTTCATTTTACTTAGCCGCAGATTTTATTCATTTGGGGACAGGAATTGGTCCACTCAAACATTGTTCATTATTTACATAATACTTCCTTAAGAAATACTTATTTAACATTTAATGCAGCATGATAGCACTATTAAAAGTAACAGAAAATGTTCTATCCACTGTTTCAAATAAAATAACAACACTTAGCAACCTAACACAGAAAGTCATCATACCGTAATCTTCCATCCTGTGCAGCTGCACCCCCGGCTATAATTTTTGTAATGAAAATACTTGCATCATCTCCAATGTGTGGGTTGTCTGTACCACCTGCAATGCTAAAGCCAAGTCCCGAATTTCCCTAAAGATAGAGAGGAAAAAATATTTACACGTTTCTTTTTTGGGGAAAACACGTTCAAGTGTGTCTATTTGATTCAAGTGTGTCTATTTGATTCACTGTAGGACCAAATCTACATAATTTTCACTGATAACAAAATATTAGGACAGTTTGAGCAGTCTAGTACATATATAACAGAAGTCATTGTATAACTGTAAGAGATACAGTTCCAATCCCACGACTTTCTCATTGAACTTCATACACTACATAAAATCTTCCCTTTCTAACATGCAGGATTTTTGAGACTATCCATGCAAATATTTGCTCATCATTAAATTATTAGTGGCAAATTATTTTTCCCAAAGAAGCCCTTCAAAAACTGATGTCCCACCTCTAATATATAGGATGCAGAGAATCAGATGGACATTTTCCTCTTCAAAGGTTGCCTGCCCTTACTATCAACTGCAAGACCTCTTAACCTTCTCTGTAACCACCAGAACTGCACAGATATCAGACACAATAATTTATCTGTCTTTTTGTTAACAGTGCAGCTCAAAAGGACTGAGATTGATCTCAACATGGAAAACCTAACAAAGATATGTATGTGACAAGGTGCCACTTGCAATCTCAATATGACACTTAATGGTATAAGTAAAAGCCTATCATAAATGGCAATACAGGAGATGTGTTATTATTCTCTGTAAGTCTAGATAAAAACATTAAATGCAGTGTGTCTCAGGGAGATTCTTCTCCCATTTTACTCTTACTGGTCAAGGATACTAATAAAAACTTCTACTCCTGCTCTGGCAACTGGATGGTTTGGATTGCTGGTTTTGGAAATCCCATTTCAAACAGTGTACAGAAAGATATTTAGCATGTTACCCTTTCAAGAGTAATTTCTTCATACTCAAAATCTGCATCTGTGCCATTGACCTAGAAAGAAAGAAAGAAAAGTGAGACAGAGAATTTTACACTTGGCACGACACAGTTTGCTTGGCTGACAGTTCACTCCCAGCAAATCTCAACTGATTCACAGTGACCACTGAGCTCAGAGGGGACATGTGATTTTCACAGCACTCTGTATACATGAATCAGACACTCTTTTTGTCTGAGTTTAAAAGTTGTGATTTCAGAGAGCAGACTGTTCTACACAGAGACTGTGGGGCAGAGGTCCTCTGCTTCTGATTGCCAGACAGAAAAAAATGCTCTTGAGATCCTCACATGTTCTTCAGGCCCTACAAAACTTGAACTGAGAAAAAAGAAAGGATGTGGGGCAGAGAAGAAACTGTACAGAACAACAGAGTGACATTTTCTAACTGTTGTTCCACACAGAGCAGAGAAAAATCAACGATTGATGCTTTCTACAGTTTCTCTCAAGAAAGGGCTAAGACCTTTCTAAAGCAACATTTAGAAACTGTTTATATCACTATTTATCATGCTGCATATATACTACTCAACAAATTTAAACAGAGCCAAAAAAGGAGAAAGGTTTAGAAGAATACTTTACAAAGCTAGATGGAAAAACCCATATCCTAGAAAGAAACCTTGTCATACTCAAGTTAGAAAGGATACCCACAACCTGTGATGCCTACAGAACTAGAACAGAATCAAATACCAGAAGCAACAGATACCAAAACTAAGCTAACTCAGTTAAATATAAAATTCTAAACCATATCTAATACATAAGAGTAAGATGATTTTTACCAATGACTAAGATATCTTGGAATTCAAATTCTTTCCTCCAGTTACCTACTGATTGCAGCACACACACCAGGCAGCCACAGGCAATTCCCTATTCCAGCCTTTTAGCATGAAATACTTAACAAGATAAGAAATACATTTAGACTATTATCTTACAAAATACCTTGTCTGTCCTTAAGATACTCTATATTTGACAGCCTTCTGTGCTCTGAACACGCTATTTAAGCTTTTATAAAGATACAAAATATGCATGTATAAGGTATTTAACAGCCTTCTGTGCTCTGAACAGGCTATCTAAGCTTTCATAAAGATACAAAATATGCATGTATAAGAAAACATTTTGAAATCTGACAATTTTCTAGCAGGGAATTAAAAAAGGGAATTCAGTTCACCCCAAACAAAATTAAGATCAAGCTACTTGATTCCTCTAATGTTTATTTAACATATTTAAAAGCTCCAAAAGCTGGTGATGCCACAACTTTTACAGGCTCTCTAATATCAAGCTCATTTATCCCTCACTCTCTAATTACATCTTCCCTTAATACAATGGAACCCATATCCATTCCAGACATAACAGATTGTCATCATCTTTGCACAGTATTGCAAAAATGATTAGGTCCTTAGTAGTTTGTTCAGTGGAAAAGATACCGTGGGTTTAACACATGATATTTCTCCATTAAAAAGGGAAGAGGTCTTGACCTTCTGAACACATGAAACTCTATCCATCACCACACCAACACAAAAGAAGCCACAGTGATCAAGAAGTTTTAATGTTAGCTCAGTCCTTGAGCTATTATCTACAGGAATGACAACAGGTGCTAACTGAACCAGTCATGCAGCTTTACAGTACCCGAAAAATGGTTTGTGGTGACTGATTAGTATGCAGTGCTTTTTTCTTTCTTTTTATTAAATAAGTAACAAGGACAATTAATCATTTCCCTATTCATTGCCATTAGGCAAAACAAAGCTGATCCTAATACATTTAAGCAGTCTCTTATTTCCATGTACAAAACTCTGTAATCCAATGTTAAAATATCATCTAGATAAGCAGGAACAAACAAAAAACTCCATTGTATTTATCTTCTGCTTTAGCTCAGTTCTATAGTCACCCTCTTTCTTTTTTTAATTAACTTTGAATTTGTTTATCTAACAAACATGAGCAGAGACAGAAGCAAGGATACATCAAATGATAAAAATCACTGTCCTAATCTACCTTTTCCAAGTTCTAAAGGGATCTCAGATCCACTAGGCCAAGCTTTATTTGCAAGGGCTTCCCCTGGGTGAAGGATGTTCTACACAAAAGCTGTAATTATGCCTGACAAATGAAAGGTGTAGTCCCCATATAGTCACACTTATTACCTCAATGTTTCAAACAGAGCCAACCCATTTTTGTAAACATTTAGAGCACTAAAACCTTCAGCACAGCCACTGCATGAAGCAATGTTTTTATGAGAAGTGCAACGGAAATGGCACATTAAATATTAAAGCATCTGCCTGCACAATTGAAGAAACAGATTGTTCTCTGAACATTGAACCTCTGGAACCTCAAACAACTGTGCTTTGCACTGTCACATATTGGTACTCACACAGAAACTTCCACCTGCAATCTACAACCTTTTCCTTTTCATGAAACAGCTATTTAGGGACTTCAAGAACCATTAGGACAGCTGAGAAAATCAAGCACCACCAGAGAGATAAAACAGATTTTACTGAACAGTAACAACAGATCTACAGAGCTATAGGAATAAATCATGATCTAAAGTTAAAATGGAAAGCAAGTGTAGACTTACATATGTTGGGGTCTCCAACGAATCTGTATTCACCAGCACTGGAGGGGGATTTGCCTTCAATAAAATAATTTTTTTAAAAGTTACACAGTGTAAGAAAACACAATGTTACTGATCATTTTACGGCATTTAATTTGTTTTCTCAAAGTTATGTTGAAACATAACCTCAGCCTGAGAATCTCAAAATTGGCCTTCTGAAACACTGACACTTTCCACACTCTCAGAGAAATCTGAGATCACAGAGATGACAGTTTATATCCAAATTCTGTAATTCATTATGTTGTTTTTCAAAAGAAAACCTGAGTGGTGCCACCAATAGACATGATGTCAGTTACCCCAGTACTTGTGGTACCACATGCAGAGGTTGCTTTACCACTCAGTATCTTAAAAGCAATTTTTGGTGGATTTGATTCCTCTTTCTTCCCATCCCCTTCCCCTTCCCCATCTCCACCCTCCACAAAGTACAGAACAGAAACCTGCAGAAATGCAACTGAAGGAAGAAAGGGCCTACAAAAGTGACTTGCAAAAGCAAAGCTGCAGCAGACATTCATCTAACACACAGCCACATGTGCTCCTGTCAGAAAACTGTTATGAATTAGCAAGCCATAAGCAGCCAGAGATCATTAGAGATTGTTGCTACAGAAATCTGAAACAGTATTAGCAATCTTGCTAGGCAGGCACCAGTAGAATAAGTTAACACATTTAGTCTCTCATATTACTGAGAATTTCTTTGTGTGAAAAATGTGGTTTCAACTGAAAGAAAATCCATACAAACCAAGGGCATTTCTCTGAAATATTTCCAAATAAAAAGATTTCCTATTTTTGCATCCATTATCTGCCTTTCCAATAGGCAGCACCTGGTGTGCAGATGTATCCAGACTCCGAATACTGCTGATATACTAAGTTCAGTGGCACAAAACCAAGTTCATCTCATTGATTTATTGAAGCTGAGATTTATTTTTTATGTGTATAAAAAGACAGTATCTTTAGTTTATCACACTATTCTTTTGAATCTTCTATGCATGCATGTGTGAGTGGAAGTAAATTTAGGGATTGTATAATAGGCTGCAAAAGAAGCTAATATTAAACTCATTCAAAAATAAGGTTAAGACCTACAAAAACGTGACAATTACATTAACCTACTCATAATCTGCATTTTTGTGTCATTACTATGACAGTAACATACTTCTGAAGAATGCATGGTTTTAAAAAGCTCCCAAAAACTAGGAAGTGATGACTCCAAGTGCCTTTCCAAAGACTGAGATGAATAATCTACCATCAACACACAGGAGGCAACAATCTGCTATCAGGTTGCTGTGTCAGAAATTAAACCTGTGTCATTTAGTAAGCACTAAAATCAGGTGGGATCTGCAAGTTAACAGAGCAGACAATTAAAAGTCAGAGGGAACAAAAAGGTTGACATGTAAGACTGTCAAAATGCCATGGAGCACCTTCTCACCCAGCAGCTCCCTCAGAGAAGCATGGGCACACTTCATGCAGTACAGAAATTAAGCACCAGTGACTAGTGCCACAACAAAAATCTCAGTCACAGCAATGCTATCCCTCCCAACCATTTTCTGCCATTAAGTTACATTCCCATTTCTGCTTCTTATTCAAGTGCAAGTGCTATGAAAGTAACAGTAACTTTAAAATAAGATCCTGTACTAAAAAACCCAATAAATTAAATCATGCATCACCATTAATTTTTTTGTTAGGGTTACCATAAATGTGGTTAAACCACATTTATAGTTTTAATGCTTTTGCTGAAAACAAAGAAAGGATTAATTAGTTCGCTACATGTCACTCCATTTTGGAATTTATTTTATTTAACATTAGGATTCTGTAATATCCAAGGATATTCAAAAAATGCAGTGCCAGTGAAAAGTGGTTTCCCATCAGTCTTCTTTTTTCTTTTTGAGGCAGGCAAGTGCTCTTCTCTTCATGTCTTAAAAAACCAAGACAACTAGCTATAAGCAAATTGCTATTAGCGGGTAAGATTTCTACGTGGGCAGGATGTTTGAGACACAAACAAGCCAACCAATGTGAACCCCCTTCTGTAAAGTAAATGATTGCTCCTAACACTCCTGCATTTATCCCAATTGTCCAAAATGAAGCAGCAATTTACCATCATTTTCCAACAGGAATGAGAAAAGCTTTGTGCCAGGCATTCCAAAGGTACTGCTGGGACACCACTAAGGCAGTGGCCACATGAACTCAAAACATCAAATGTGTCTGAAAGACAGGCCTGGCATTCAGTCTGTTGTGCAAGAGTTCTCCAAGTCACCTGGCACTTCCAAGCTCTTGTGCCAGGGCTTGTTCAAACATTTAAAAGCCATTTGAAATGTGGCTAAGGGCTTGCCTAGAGGGTAAAGTGATTTAAAAAATACAGAGAAGTTATCTATTGCACAAAAATGCTTCTGCCAAATCTGAAGTTGATTATAATTCTCTATGGAATTTTCTAACTGCTTAGAATAACAAATGATGCAGAATTATACAGCCAACTCCTGCAGGCATTTGTATGCATAGAGCAGACACAGGCACAGGCCACTCAATTTTTACACTTCTGCTTGTACTGCAGCATCCTCCCCAGACAGAGCTGCTGCCACGGCAATGGCAGCAAAGAAATAAAAATATATGAGCACTAATTATTTTATTTTAAACTGGGTTTAGCCTACTTGCAGACCCCTGAAAGCAAATGCTACTGGAGACTCAGTTATCTGCATGAATCAAGGCTGAAAAGAGAAGTCCACTGGTTGCAGTGGTCTGTGCACCTTGAATCCTGATGTGGACAGAATCCCTCTACAGGAAGGGAACATTTCTGAAACTAACCAAATCTCTGCTGACCTGGTGGGAGAAGTGCACCTGACAGATTCATGTCTGTCATGTCCACTGGAAATTGCACTACGAAACAGCCAACTGTAAAAACTTTGGCTAATTGTAGATTATGCAAAAATTAACAATGCAGCAAAGATAAAAGGATTCCCACCTGTTGCAAATGTAGCTGAATAGCTTGAAAGCAGAACTCAAGAAAAAAAATACTATTGCATATACTACAAAAGTGTTGCAGTCATATTCTGGATGGCTTATTTCCCTTTTGAAGTTAATAAATATTGGTCACCAAACAATTCCAGTGAGTGACACATCTTTTCAGCAGGTGTGCACTCATCATTTCAGATTTAGACACTGAAAGTCACAGTACAGTTACAAAATGACTAAAAGCAGAAATGCCATTCTATAAGCAAAAATGTAACTGCTGCCTATCCTAAATTATCCCATGGCTTGCCATGCTGTGGGCACAGATTCCAAATTACATCCAAGACACTGATGTTAGCTCCTGTTTTCTGCCTTCACTTGTCTTGACAGGATTTGGGTTTTGTTTTGGGGTGTGTGTTGACATTATGGGACCTAAAGGATGAAGGTCCAGATGGGAAACACATTTTATGACCCAAGTATGTTAGGAATAGAGAGGTAAAAATATTCCTTTTGTATTCTAAATGCCCCAAGAACTGGAATACCAATAGATGCTGGAGAACACGAGAGACATCATGCAAGTGCAAGCAAGGAAATACATGCACTAAATATTTATAGATGAGACAACAATTTTTTAGAAATAAATCAAGCAGTAACACTTTAGTAAGGATCAAATAGCTCTAAAATGATTATGTGAACACAAAATATCCTATTGCTTCTTTCCATTCTTTTTGGTGTTTTTCTTTTCTTTCGTTCTTTTACCACTTACTAATCAGTTTACTAATACAGCTATTTTTAATGGATTAAAAGCTGCCGTAAACCAAACAAAAATCTGGATGAAATTCTATGGTTCATCTCAAATTTGTGAGAGCACCAAAAGGCAAATTTCAATGAAGCAATGAAAGAAATGGAATAAATAAAAGTAGAACAAATTTAACAAAACAAAACAAAACAAAAGAATAAAAACCTGTGGTATGGTGGATGGGATGACAGTGGTCTCAGCAGGGACTGGTGGGACAGGGATCACAGGGACAATGGGAGAAGTGGAAGGAACAGCTTCTGTGGGCTAAAAATCACCAACAAAATGTCAAAAAATAATGAAAACTAGAACAACCTTTTAAAACAAACAAGATTCAAATTTAACAGCCTAAAGAAAAAATTCTGAACTAGCACATGGATTTGGAGATGAACTACAACGAAGACCAGCAGCCCCCCCTGAACCCTGCTGTACACAGCAGCACATCCCCAGCTGTGTGCTCATGCCCAAGAGCCCAGAGCACTCACACATGCCCAGTTGGCTCATTCACACCAAGGTACTCACCTTGCAGTTCTGAGACTTTGGGATGCAACAAAAAACCTGCTCATGCCAATAGACAGACTCACTGTGGGCTGGTTTCCAACAGAAACCCTTCACCAACATACAGCAGTGTAAAGGCAGGGAAATGGGGGCTGAAGTTGACAGCACTTGAAGCTAATACTCCTCTTTATCAAAGAGGACAAACCAGAATTACATGAGACTTCCAAACAAGGCAAAAAAAAAAAAAAAAAAAAAAAACAAAAAAAAAATTTTTTTTCTGAATTCTTGAAAAAGATTTCTTATAAATATTTTGGGGTGGGGAGGAGAAACTCCATTTGTAGTAAGAGCCTGCAACACATTCAATCTACCTTTCCAAGATCTTCACACAGGTTTACCAAACACCTTTGGACTAGTAGAATTTTGGTCTTAGAAATTTTCATTAAAATAACAACCAGGAAACCTACTGACACTGTAGCTGCAAGGGAACACGATTGCAAACAGCATTTTGTGCAAAACATTGACTCAAATAATTTTGAGATGTTCACACACTGGTTGTCAACAAGCTGTCAGCAACATAAACTGCTGGCAACTACCAGCAAAATTACAAGCTGAACAGCAGATCAAAGCTCTTGTGACTTAGTTGTTCCAAGACATTCTTGTGATCTTTAAATATAACAAAGCATAATGACAAAAAACCCCAACTAAATCCTGAAAACCAAACCAAACCCCCCGAACATGACAGTATTAAACATATTTCAAAAGTTTGAGATATTTTAAAATACAAAGCAACATACACCAATTACAGACACAAAATCAAAGAACAGAAGCAAATAATAAAGAAATCTGAAACAGCCCAAGAACAGCAACACTTATCAAATGTACATATGGTACTTCTACAGGGTTTTTTTCAGCTCAAAGTCAATCTAGCCAAAATGAACAGCTGGTGAAAAATGCTGCAATTATTGAAAGGTGTAAGAACAAGATATATTTGGTGTCTTGAGAGGTAATCACGAATGCCATTTAAGCATTCTTACATCTGACAAGAGTGTAGTATTTGAAATGTTTAAAAAAGGAGGGTAGGGAAAAACCTAAATTGGTCTAGAAAAATATTAATATGCATTTCGCAAATGATGCAGGAAATGCTCAGTGCAACAAACCTGCAGTTACTGAAAGAACAATGCAGCATTTAGAGGACAGATCAAAGTAAACAGCTCGAGCAATCCCTCAGCCCCACACATGCACAAAATAAACCACCCCTTTAAGTCTGCCTTGTTCCAAAGTAAGCAGTTTCCCATGTATGTACACACTGAAAACACTATTGACCAAAGATAGACACATATTACCTATCAAAAGGTAACACAACACTAAGGTTGAAAAGCTTTACAGTTGCAAGTCCTGCAATAAGAGAATGCTAAAACCAAACTGAGGTACATCCAGACCATATACTTCCCTGACCTTGGACTTGACAAAAAAAACCTGCCCGAGCTGCAGTAGATTTCCCTATGGACCAAACAAACCATATCACTCTCTTTGCACCAAATGCCAGCTTTGTTTTCCTGCTTGCTTTCTTTTCCCAGTTCCTACCTCCGTCCTCTCTATGGCCTTCTCATCCCCAAATGCTTCAAAAATCCATTTCAAACTTTATCCTTATTATTTTAAAACTGACATTGTTCAAAGTCCTTTCATTCTTTCAGATTCTAGTCTCATGTTATTCATACTGTCCTTGTAATCTTACTTTGTGCTGCTGGTTTAGTCTCCACTGACTCTTAGAAGTGGGTCCCTGCTCTTCCAAGCATCCTGGCAGTGTTCCTCTTGAGCCTCCTCCACTACCACATGAATGAGGAAAGAGGCAACAACACTGGCAACCCTTGTAAAGGATGTGCAAATCCAAACGAAGGTAAGACTGTCTTCATTTGAATGTTCCATGGAATACAGTGAGCTGATGCAGGCACTGTGGCTGCCACAAGGAAGGACAGTGCAAGAAACTGAAAGATTTTTAATCAGAGAAAGAAGACCTGGAACTTCCTTATAATAGAAAAATGTGTCTCTTACTAAAATAAAGTCATCAATCACTCTAAAAATGATTACATGATACTGGTATCTGTGAGAGCACCTAAATAAGCTCCAATAGCTCAGAGTATCACTCTCAATGCTCCATGCCCCAGGAATTTTCAAGAAACATCTGTAATTTTTAGGAATTCTCCAAAAATACACAGAAGCATTCTGACAAACAGAAGCTTACCC
>NW_008668331.1:0-1679 GCF_000695815.1 Acanthisitta chloris
CATCATAGCTTTCCTGCTGCACAGTGGACCCCAGCTCCTTTTGTTTGTTACCCACACTGTGTGCATTAGTGTACATGCACTTCAGCTGGGCTGATGATTTGATTCCTATGTCTGGCTTCCCACCCTGAGGCTCATCTCTAAAAAGCCTGGTTTCCAGCCCTTCTCTCTTCAAACCTAGTTTAAAGCCCTCCTGATCAGTCCTGCCAACTTATGGTCTAGAGTTCTTTTGCCCCTGCTAGAGAGATGAAGCCCATCTGACTCTAGCAGGCTTGGTAACCCAGAATATACTCCATAGTCAAAAACATCAAAATTCTGCCCATAGCACCAATCCTTTAGCCACCTATTGATAAGGTGGGTTTTCCTACTCCTCTCCTTGCCTCATCTACCCCTGCTACTGCAGGAACTGAGGCAAATACCACCTGTGCTCCTGTCCCATTAACTAGTGTGCTCAGTTTATTGAAATCCTTTGTAATTACCCTGATGACTCTTCCAATGATATCACTGCCAGCCTGGACTACTAGCAGTGGGTAGTAACCAGAGGGCCAGATGAGCTCCGGGAATCTCCTGCTGATATCCCTTACCCAAGCCCTGGGTAGGCAGCCCTTCTTTGTGGGATGGGTCTGGTCAGCATATAGGGCCCTCAGTTCCCTTCAGAAGGGAGTCACCTAATACAACTACCCTTCTTTTTTATTGGTAGCTGTGGTTGTAATGCATCTGGAAGATGGGGTGCAAGCTGGACACCCTTCAGATGGGTCTTCCTTTTGACTGTCCTCTGCCTGACTCTCTGGGTCCAGAGCCTCATAGCTGTTCTTTAAGGGCAGCTGGGGAAGTGATGGGTGTCAGGAAAGGATTCTTTTACCTCTTCGATCAGGGACCTGTTTCCATTCCCCCTCATCTACTTGGTTTGCTACATGATACAAAAGTCCTGAAAAGAGACTTTGCTTTAGCACTATGTCAAGTCTAGGTAGAATCTTTATTATAGAAATCTTGCTGCACTTCCTGTTCAAAGGAAGTCTGTCCTGAAGTGACAGAATGTCTCTAGAGTGGAGCTACCACCAGCTAGAGGAGTTTATTCTGATTAATTCCTCTCTGAGAAAGAATAAATAACCTTTGGGTCTTCATAAGTGAAGGAAGCAGTATTTAATAGTTTTCTATCAATACAGCCTTGGAAATAATGGTAGAATAATAAATCTGAAAGCAGTTCACACTAACGTATCTGTCAGTAACTTCATGCCAAACAACAAAAGCAATAATAAAAGCACTTCACTAGTCACACACTTGAATGAAATATGGGGGAAAGATCTAATCAATAGGTTGCCTAGTAAGATAGTCAAAACCAAATTCTTTTTATTGATCTATTTTATTCTCAAGTGTTTTTATTTTTTTTAACCTGACACAAACAACACGGGCATGCTAAAAGAGCTCTTATAGAGTTCAACTTGAGGTCTCTCATTAGCATCTGCTTTTGTGCACCAGGAATTCTTTCTGTCCTGGATTATTTCCACTGATTAAATACTTGAGGCTGACAGGCTTATTCCTTCCTCCTCTTCCCTTAAACCAACAATTATATTTCAATTATCTTTTATAAGACTGCACATAGTAAAGTTTTAGCCATTTAATATCTGTAGAATTCTCATGGTTTTGTTGTCTAACACGGTACAATGTTGAGATGTTTTCTC
>NW_008668331.1:1713-2291 GCF_000695815.1 Acanthisitta chloris
CCTCTGCCTTTAGTATTTCAGTGTTGACTAAATATTAACCTAGACCCTTACCTCTGCTGCAGAACCTCTGACCCATCCATTTTATCTCTAAAACAAAAAAAGAAGTCTGAGTGTAATGTAATCATAATCTTCAAGTCTCAAAAGCCTTAATTCTGTTACACTTAGTCCCAAATGCATTTGAAGTCACTTTCTCTACAGAAACTTAGTAACAATGCCATGTCCACAGCTTTAGCTTTTTTCTTAGAGCACTGAGGCTTACTCAATTTATGAATATGAACTCATTATGGCTTTGAAAATGCTGCTTTAAAAAGGTACATCTTGAGTATGTTTATCTAACAGTGCTCTAGCTCCTCTCCACCCTTTTTTCTGCCTCCCTAACATTTTGGTAAAATCTATCATGAATTAAGGAGTCTGGTTTGATGGGAATAAGAAAAGTATGTGTACAAAACTGTACTCAGTTTCCAGTACATCTATGATATGGACCAAAAAAGCTGAAAAGAATTTTAAAAAAAAAGACTGAATCTATTCTCAGCTGGCATCAGCTTTTTTCATAACTCAGCATCTAAATACTGTAACAA
>NW_008668331.1:2326-7323 GCF_000695815.1 Acanthisitta chloris
TCTAAAAATTTCAAAAGAATGAAAGAACTAAGGTCAAGTAAGTGATGAGCTGAGGAGAATACTTCTCCTCTTTATCCCCTTTCTAGTCACTTCCAATATTTTTAAGTTTAAAAGAAGTTTGCCTTGCAAATCATTCAGTAAGAGCAAGTGACTGAATTTGGAAAGGAGTTTGTATGTTATTGTTTTTAGAAGTATAGTCTTTCCTTTTTTTTTTTACATGACTTCCTCCTAGAATCTACTTAGTTTATGCTCTGAGCAAGAAAATAAACAAACTTCAGTGTCACTTAGTTTATGCTCTAAGCAAGAAAATAAACAAACTTCAGTGTCAATTCATTGTATGTTATCTTCTAGTATTTTCAGCAACTAGACCTGAGAGTAAAAAACCTATTATACCTTCTAGTTTGCTTTACGGAGAGTTTTGATTGCTGATTTTGCAAGACAAACTCAGAATAATACTTTGAAAAAACAGTTTACAAAACAGTGATTTTGATACTTCTACTTCCTAACAGTCTGGCAGCACAACTATTCCTCCAAAAAACAACAACTTCTTCCTGTGGACAGTCTCATTAAGATGAATGCACAGACAAACGCTCCCCAAGCACCTTCTTTAAGTTTAGCTAATCACACTGGAAAACATGCTAGTTAAAAAAAATAAATTCACACAACCCAGCATCTAGCACAGCCAGTGACCTTTGTGCTAATATTAAAAAGGAAAAATTACCCTTATCAGCTGATCACAACTGGTAAGGGTGTCACCAAGTGCACTCCAACTAATTTATCCTATAGCTAAGACAAGACTTTATTGCTAGAGTAGCCAAGACCTATTCCTCTGTTGTGGTATTTTGTACTGAAGACAAGTACCATCCAGAGTATTGGTTCTACATCAGCTTTTAAATATCAATCTGAGCAAGTTTTGCCTGCAATTGCACAAATAAAATGTTATTATGGCTTTGTAAGTTTATATGATGTCATCTTAGTTAAATTTATATACATAAAAGCAATGTGATAGACACATTTGAGACTGGAAACAAATTAAAGCAAGCTTTTCTCTATTTGCCTACAAGAAACTAGAGTTATGGCACTATTAATCCACAGTAATGCTTTACTTGAAAAGGTTTGCTGGATCTAATGTCGATGGATTGTGATTCAGAAACTTATGTAGTTTATTTTTAATTTTTATTCACAATACTTAAACAGGCTTTAGTAAAGATTAACTCATAATCTATGTGCATAAGCACATGCACTATAAAAGGTAGTGAAAAATATTATCACACCTAAAATAGCAGCTATCTTTTGGCAAATTATGTTATAAAAAACCAATTTGTACAAATTCCACCAAAAGTACAGTCACTATGATAATATAAAAGCAACACTTTTCAGACAAGTGTTAAGCATATGTTTACTTTACTCATACTTTCTACTGAACCCAATAAGAATTAAGTTCCAGCTAAAAATTAAGGGCTTCCTCGTATGCCTTTCTGAATAGACTCTATGTTAATAAGCAATATACTATTCTCTAACTATCTTAAGAAGTTTGAGCATATTTAAAAAACAAAGCCAAAAAAACCCCAAAACAAAACCAAAAAACAAGGCAAGAAAGAAATTTAGCAAGTAGCACATTGGAGTTTGGTTGGCCAAACTCTAACTCTTTTCTATTTTTCTATTTGAATTGACTGCTCATGAAAGGTGTCAGATTAAGAACCCTCAGGTTGAAGTTATCTATATGGCCACAGACATGCAGTGCATCAGCAACAGCATTGTCAAATTTCCCCTTAAAATGCATTTCTGCTCTCAAGCTGATCAGAATTTATACACTGCCAAAGAAATGTGGGGACTTTTCTTATTTTTTTTCCTTTTTTTTCAATTTATTTTTAAACTCCAGGAAAAAAAGAATGGAAAGCAATTGTCATGAAAGAAGGAGTCTACTTTCTAGCATTAAGGGGGCTTCGAATCACATGCATTTGTGAGGTAAATACTTTTTATAATCTTACTTGAGCAACTGTGATTTCGAAGTCATGCATTTGGTCTTAAATTGTCATCCTCCCACAGTGCATTATCTCTTTTTTTTAATTGCAAATCTGTTTCCCCAGTTAGTAAGCAGTGATTCTCCAGGGAGAACCAGAGGCTAAAAGGTACAATTGCACAGGTGTACAAGCCCAAAAATTTACATGGGAGTGAATGTTTGTGGATTCAACCATTACTTGCTTCCAGGTAATCAAGTTTATCTTCACTGGGAAGTTAACACCTAATGAGCCAAGAGGCAAACAGGTGGCAACCTTTTACATGTTTTGTTTTCTTCATGCCAGACCTCACAGGCAACAGAAGTAATACAGTAAAATGTCTTTGGTTCACCAGAATTGACACAACCACATTTTTCATGTACTAGCACAAACCCATCTATTCTGACAAACACAACTCTTTATATGCTATTCAAAAAGTATATTCTAGGGAAATTCTTCCTGTGCTGGTACCTTAGACCTGGATGCATTAATACAGGTGGGGGTCTCACGGGATTGGAGTAGAGGGGCAGAATCACCTCCTTTGCCCTGCTGGTCATGCTGCTTTTGATGCAGCCTTTCTGGGTTGCAAGTGCACATTGCTGGCTCATGTCCAGCCTCTCATCCACCAGCACCCCCACGTCATTGTCAGCAAGGCTGCTCTTGATCTGTTCATCCCCCCAGCCTGTACTGATAACAGAGGTTGTCCCAACCTAGGTGCAGAACCTTGCACTCAGTCTTTTTAAACATATTATATATGTCAAATACACTGCAGAAGTATTTTAAAATAATACAACCTAAAGAGTAAGTAAATAGCAAGACCCATGATTTGTAACTCTACATTTCCTAACTTAGGGCATGTCAAATATATTTATCATGATTTTAAATCAGTGGAGATCACTGGAACTTCTATTTCTAACCATACTTTTATCAGATGAAACATTAGTTACAGTACCCAAGATCTTTTTATCCACTATATGATTAAAATTAAAAATCAGATCTAACAACAATAGAAGTGCCCTAAAGCACACTTTTGATCATATGCTGCCCTTCTGCTATAAGAAAGAGTAATATGGTTTACTTGATATATTCATACATGGTAGCCAAACAAGAGAGTTGACAAGCCACAAGGAAATCACTACAGTCCATTTTACTTAGTCACATTCAGTAGTCTTAATCCAGACATTCAAATGTGTTTCTGTAGAGAACTTACAGAAATTGAAGAACTTCGAAAATTCACCTCTGGTTCTAACACTTGAGCATGGGTTCAGGCTTTCTAGATGGGATTAAAGGCAAAATACATAACTATGCTAGGAATTTTAAGAGACTATTGATGCACTCAACTCAGCTCTGTACATACTAGCTGAGAATTAGAAGCATTACTCTTATGGAAGTCCAGTGCAGCAGCTAGTGTGGGTTTTGGTACAAAGCATGAGCTACAAAAAGCACCTTAGAAATATTTGATAGCCTAGATGTGATGTCATTCAGCCAGGATTATGGCTGAGTATCATACAGGAGCCGATTAAGTACAAAATGTATTCTTTTGGGCTGGCTTAAGGACCTGTGTTTTATTCACTGTGGGATGATGACACTTCAAGGTATTTGAAAACCAAGCCATCTGAATGCTAAAAAATAAATTTAGATGCTTGCCCTTAGATATCTGTGTTTAAAATTGAATGGTTTAATGTAAACAGACAAGTAGTCCTCGGGCTAAGAATAACAGATTATAAAATAATCCTTTAGAATGGAAACACTCTAGCAGACAACACTACAAATCTCTAATATGTTATCCCAATTTGGTGGGTTTTTTTAATGGGCTATACAGAATTAAGGGAGGGCTTGGACACTGTCTACCACCACATTGGGAGGAATTTTGTCTTCTGTCCACTTGGCATGCTCTGAAATAGTTCTGCTTGTGCCTCTGGAAATAGCCTAATACAACTATAGATTCCTTCTTTCAATAACAGGTGTAGCAACTTAAATTGAAAATAATAACTTTTCATCTGATCCAGTCAATTTTCACCTTATTTTCCCTTAAAAATGTATTTAAAGTTGTAAGCAAACTCATGAACCCGTGTTTCTGCTAAAAATAGCATTAAAGGTCTTTCTTCCTGCACAAAATATGTGATTTCAAGGATTCTAAAGAAAAATATGTTACGGACATATCCTTATAGTCAGGATATAGCTTCATATGTAAATTCATTATTAGTTAGAGACCTGTAAATGTTTATTTTTTTAATTCATTTTTCAGAAAAGTCAGTATTTTAAAGTAGCATTACTGTTTAGCCCAGTTTGGTGTTAATCTTAGTATTTCAACATTTAAAAGGCTATCAGACTCTGACATTTCAATACAAATACAGTCTGTGGCTGTGACAGCATTTGGCATAGATATATTTTGCCATGATGTTTCAGATAACCCCAAGTCTCCAAATGCATTAAAAATCTACACAGTTTCTCTTAACAGATTCCACATGAAGAAGAGTAGATTAAGAAATAGGCTTCATCAGGATAGCATTGATATTGATCTGCAACGTTCTTTTCTACAGGGTTTCTAAAAATTCCTTTTCAGAAACTGCCTGCATTCCTAAAGGTGTCCTAGTCAACATTTTCTGACATTTTTTTACATAAGAGACTTACACTAGCTCTATAAGAGAGTTTAGTATCGCTACAGCAAAAGAAATATTTTCCCATATCCATACCCTTTCAGTCATAGGACCTCAATGTGTAGGTTAGCAATGTCCACTAAGTGCTGAGACTTAGTGACTTCGGTGGGAGTTACACCACCTTATTGGCTCATTACACCCTTAAAGGTGATATTGGCTCCTCCAAGTGAAGGGAGTAATCTTAACAAGGTAAAAACATGGAAGACAGGGACTCAGAGACACAACATCCAGGCAAGCTACAGCATAATGACATTAAGAAAAGGCACACAGGAGACTCCAGGAGATAAACAAGATATTTTTACCCCCATGTGGAAGGAAAGATAAAAAATAAAATAAA
>NW_008668332.1:0-208 GCF_000695815.1 Acanthisitta chloris
AGCACACCTGGGGGGAGCACGGCCAGGGGGGAGCATATCTGGGGGGTAACACACCTGGGGGGGTGCACACCTGGTGGGGAGCACACCTTGGGGGAGCACACCCGGGGGGAGCACATCTGGGGGGAGCACACCTGGGGGGAAGGAACACGCCTGGGTAAGAAGGAGAACACCTGGGCTCACCTGGGGAACACCTGGAGAACACCTAGAC
>NW_008668332.1:760-1817 GCF_000695815.1 Acanthisitta chloris
TCAGGGCTGTCGTCATCGTCACTGGATGCTTCGGCTACTACCAGGAGTTCAAGAGCACCAACATCATCGCCAGCTTCAAGAACCTGGTCCCACAGGTAGGCACACCTGGGCTCACCTGGGGGGCACCTGGTCACACCTGGGGCTCACTTGGACACGCCTGGGGACTCACCTTGGCATCCTGAGGCTTCACCTGGGCTCCCCTGTGCCGCAGCAAGCGACGGTGATCCGCGAGGGGCAGAAGCTGCAGGTGAACGCGAGCGAGTTGGTGGTTGGAGACCTGGTGGAGATCAAAGGTGGCGACCGCGTACCTGCCGACATCAGGATCCTCACAGCCCAGGGCTGCAAGGTCACCTGGGGACACCTGGGAGGCACCTGGGGGGGACCAGGGCACACCTGGGACCCCCCTGGGACACACCTGTCTACCTGTGGGTGCTGCAGGTGGACAACTCATCTCTGACGGGGGAGTCGGAGCCGCAGAGCCGCTCACCTGAGTGCACGCACGACTCACCTCTGGAGACCAAGAACATTGCCTTCTTCTCCACCATGTGCCTCGAAGGTGGGACACACCTGGGGCACACCTGGGGGTGGTTGAGGACACACCTGGGCAGACCTGGAGGTGGTTGGGGGCACCTAGGGACACCTGGATACATAGTTCCCACCTAAATACGGGTCCCAGCTGGACACCTGTGTCCCACCTGGACGTGGTGGAAACCTCCATAGATGTGTCCCACCCGACCGTGGAGGTCCCACCCGACCGTGGAGGTTCCACCTGACCGTGGAGGTCCCACCTGCGCAGGTACGGCCACGGGGCTGGTGCTGAGCACGGGGGACCGCACGACGCTGGGTCGCATCGCCAGCTTGGCCTCGGGGGTGGGCGAGGAGAAGACGCCGATCGCGGTGGAGATCGAGCACTTCGTGGACATCATCGCGGGCCTGGCCGTGCTCTTCGGGGCCTCCTTCTTCGTGGTGGCCATGGTCATCGGGTACCCCTTCCTGCGCGCCATGCTCTTCTTCATGGCCATCGTCGTCGCCTACGTGCCCGAGGGGCTGCTCGCCA
>NW_008668333.1:0-7723 GCF_000695815.1 Acanthisitta chloris
ATCCCTGGAGGTTTTTATGATGAGACTAGCTGAAAGCAGGTATGGTTAGTTATGTTCTTTGTTTTCAACCAGTGTCTCTCTTCTATCCTATATCAGGTTCTCATTAAGGATGTTAAATATAGTCTTTTGTGCTTCTGGGAAAAGAGACTTGCTTTCTGTAAGGACACTTCCCCCCAAGGCATCACTCATTTAGTTCCTTTGTTTCTGGTTTTATTTTATTTGTGGGCTGTCAATATTTTAGTATAGTTTTCCATGGCATTCCCCTTTTTAGCTCTTAGATGGGCTGCCTGGATTTTGCCAAATAGACTGACTACCCTAAGGTTTCACAAGGAGCAGAATATTTTCCCATTTGGTCCATTCATGTGCCTATCTTCCTTGGGTATACAGGCAAATTCCATGCAAGATCAAAAAAACTGAAAGAGCCTGGAAATATTGCGAAGGTCTTTGCAGAGATTCTCTACAGTATTTTCACCTTTCACACCTTTTTTTTCATCTTTTTAAGCATTAGTCCTTTGGCATGGTCAGGTGCTAGGAATTTCCTGGCAACAAAGGCAAATGCTCTGTTGAGGCTCTGTCCTTCTGCCCTGGTGACCTGTCCTTGGATATCTGCCAGCATGGCTTGCTCTGCTGAAACCAGAGCTGCTATCTCTGCCAAGTGTTTGCAGTCAGTGAGAGGAAACCTCAGCCTTAATGTTCAGCATCGTGGCAAACTCACTATGGTCAGACTCAGTCTTATAGGTGTGTTCCAACCTAAATGATCCTATGAGTCTATGACACAGTGTGAAGGCTGTCAGGAAGTTCTAGGTTGTGGTCTGTTCCAGCACATTCACTTCTGTTCTGTGCTAGGTTCTGCTACTGCATGTCTGAGCGGTCTTGGAAAAGCCATGTGGCTTTATTTGTCCCTCCATCTTACTTTATTTCTTTGTTTGTATCATGTAAATGAGAACATTTGCCCACAAACACTTAGATGTGTAGCTTTTTTTTTTCTGGTTTTGTATTGTCAAAGATTTATTTTTAAAGTAGGATCTTTTAAACCCCTAGAAAGCACCTCAATTTTTGCTTTGTTATCAGGGTAGTCTCTCTTTGAAAACTTCCCTTTCTTCAGAAGCTGCACTAGTAGAAATCCTTATATTGTATACAGCTGGGCGAAAGGTTGGATTGAGTTGTTTCCCTGCCAAACTATAAAGTGATTTTCTTTTTAAATCTTTCTTTCCATTTGGCTGCTACTTAATGTCTTTTGTCTGCTTAAGGAGGACAGGTGCAATTATTCACCTCTGAGTCCTGGGAAAGAAATAGTAATTCAGCATGGTCTCTTAGAAAGGAATGTAATTCACTGGCCCACATACAGTACATTATGCAAGTCAGACTGAACTGTGAAAGCTGTAGCATCGTCAAGGAGAGCATGGATGAACAATGCTAGGTACCAAATCAGGCTGTTTATCGTAATACTTTATTTGGGAGTTCAAAAGAAAAAGAATTAATTATAGATTGAAGCTTGAATTGAATTGTCTTTTCCATCTTTTAAGGACAAAATCTCTTGGCAGTGCTATGTGAGGAAAAGGACGTGTGAATGTTCTCCAACTAGTTCATTGAGATGTAGATTTTTAAACAGTGGTAGTAGATCCATCATTACTTAGATAATTTAATTTTTTTTTCCTTTTATCGTGATGAAAACAGGGACCAAGATTTCAAAAGTGTAGCACAGAATCTCTTTCTGAAGAGTGAAAGTTCTCATCCTTTCCTTAAAGAGCAACACTGTCCACCACTGAGTTAAGATACACAGGCTACATAGAGGTTTCAGCCCAGAGTGAATATATTCAATAGATATTTAATAAATTAATGATGGAAAAGATCTGTTTACAGAACAAAATTCTGCACTGAGTAAACAAACAGTTTCTAGCTGTGGCTACTTACAGCTGCAGAACAGCTTTGTCCCAGCATACTTGTTGCTTGATAATTACACAAAATGAACAGATTTGATTTAAAGATATTTAGCTCAAGTTTCAAGACCTTTTTTCTCACCTGCAGCAAAAATAAGTCAGGTTACTGTTTGTGTATATCATGGTTAAGTCTTTTCATTTCAGTCTCTATTTTTACTTGCTGATAAGTTTAAGACACTTGCACACTTCCAGAGAAACCTATAAGGTCTGGGCTGATCCTAAAGGGATGTTGTCACAGAATTTTGAATACAGTCCTTTTTGCTGCTTTATACTCAAAGAAGTCAGATGTGCGTTTACCACCTTTGTTGGAATTAATAATTTAATCATCACACCTTTCCCTAAATGCAAGGCAATGATTTGTAGAATAGATACCAGTCTTTTGAGGCAGTTCAATATTCATGCTTCCCCTCTGCCCCCCACATGATCAGATTGCAGGAGCAGGGAGATAAACTTGATGCTTTCTAGTAGTGGGTGTCTGAAGCAGATGTTTGGTTATTTTGACTTTTATGGAATGTAAAATGGAGTAAATTTGTGATTCTTTGTCATGGCTTTTTTTTCCCCTTCCCTCTTTTTTTTTTAACTTCCCTCTTCCACCCCCCTTCCCCCCCCCGCCAACCAGAGGAATTAATTCAAGGTAAAAGGGACAATAGAAAGAGGACAAAGCATTCAATTTGTGATTCGTACAGCCAAGTATCATACAATAGGCAAGCTGACTATGGAAACTATCTCTGCTTATGGTAAGATGTATAATTCCCTTCAGAAAAATACAGGCTGCTCCGTAGATCTCAAAAATGCTCAGAGTCTGGGAACAAACAGCTGTGCTGCTGTGTTAGGACTGAGTGTACCACATGATGATCACTTTGTTTCTCTTGAAATGTTAGTGAAGTAGAACAAAAATTCACAGGACATTAATAAAATAAAGCCAAGCATGTTAGCGCTTTTGTGATGGCTAAGTTGCATGGCTTCATGCATAACTGCTTTTTAAAGTGCAACCGGCATTGAAATCGTGTTAACAGATTAAAAATAAATTGATCTGAAGGTCTACATCTAATTTTGGATGTTTTAGTCTTAGACATTCCATATGAACAAACACCTTTTTCTTGTCTTCTTAACATCATTAGGGGTGTTTGCATGAGTGGTGATCCCTCTGGGTAGAGTAACTGTCATGATTGAAAATATTTTTCCTTATTTAATAAAAAAAAAAAAAGAGAGGGGAAGAGTAGAGATTTTTTTCCTCTGAAAAAGGAAGGATGAAGGATAAACTGGAGAGTCATCCTGCACTAATTACATACCTCTAAGGAGAAGCCTTTTTCTTGCTTTGCATAGTCCTTAAGTTGCGTGAGGAAGGAAAGATTTCTTCAACGAAATGCTTAACTACACTGATGTTCAGTGATGGCTTTGGTATCAGCAGACTTGCAGCTGAGCATGAGACTCCTTGCTGATATATCGGACATTTATAATGCAGCTTCCAGTCTGAAGAAGTGATGGTCTGTATCACTGTGCAGAATGTCTCCCGCAGATATTTCACTCTTGCTTTTCCTCTTATAAAAGCTGCAAAGTATATACTTGCTCTTTCTGTGTAGAGAATTGGTCAAGCTCTCAGATGATCAGAGGTGATGAAGTCCCATTGGCCTCAACCAAGATGTACCTGTTAATATTCATTGATGATCTGATGATCAAAAGTAGATGGAATATGTGTTTGATGCCAACATGACTTCTTTGTCTTTGTGTCTTTATTATCCATTGTATTAATACACTGAAACAAGCCTGTTTTCAATGGTTCCAAGAAGAGGTAAATTGGCTCTTAGTTTTGCCCTGACCATGTTACTTTGATCACACATATATACTGTTTTGCTCTGTCTCTGTCTGGCTTTTCTCCAGGTCATGCAAGAAAGGAAAATCCCTTTTTCACATGATGCAAAGAGATTTTTTTTTTGTTTTCTTCCCACTATTTTCTTTCCTATTTGGTTTTTTTCTTTCACAGGTGAAAGAATCCCCTGCCTACCTGTGGGGATTTTAAGAAAATAATCTTTTAATATGGAAGTGTTTATGTTCTCATTAAGGGGTGACTATAACATTGATTTCCTCTACCCTCACCCAAAATCTAATTGCAACCTGTAGTGACTGGAGATAAGTCTGCTCACCAGGTTTAATGGTGTTTTAGTAGTTTAATTAGGCTTTGGGTTTAAGGTGTTTCTTGAGAAGAAAAGGGCTTCTCAATAGTTGGGTTAAAAAGGCAGAGAGAAACAACAGCTGTAAGGGCACTTTCCCATGTACTTGAGCATGATTAAATGTAGCAGGGGGTTCTTCCTTCACTGAGTAAATTACCTTCGTCCCACGTGTATATTGATATAAACTTTAAACATTTGCCTTTGCAATATATCTCAGGCTGCTTCTCTTGCTGCTCAGGGTCAAGAAAGAAATTCATGAATGCTGACAGGAAATCTCTTTCTAAGTATAAGGAATAGGTGTACAGTTTCTCAGATAAACAAAAGATTAAAATTGTCAAATTCTTTGTGTTTACTTTTAAATAATGCACACAGCAAATAAAGGAACCTTTTCACCAGATGTATATTAGTGATTCAGATGCCATATCATTTCTCAAGTGTCATACATACGGAATCCCTTGAAAAATCTGCCTCTCTGTACAAATTGTTTAAGGCTGGTATGGTGATTCAAAAGAATATTGGTTTGTGTTATTTGTTACTATTTTAGAAACCAAAAGATATGAGTCTTCAAGAATGTCTCTACTTGACATTGCCAGATGATACTGAAGTCATAGTTGCATCAAGGTGCCACAGGGTTTTAATAGGAAGTGTGCATTTCTTTCACAGTGGAGTGCACTTCATAAACTTTTCATTTTCCCTCCTACTTTCCCATCTCTATCCATCTTAAAATATTTTTCTTCTCTGTAGCATTATGACAGATTTAAGACCAAAGCTGAAACATAAGGCATAAATATATTAATACATGATCTTCTTAATCCAAATGTAATTCGTCAAAATCTGTTCAAAATCTTGTCTAATAGGCTCACCTATATTTTTAAATTCTTCAAATCTTATCCCCTCTATCTAGAATTACTTTAAACCATTTGGGACTGCTAAATGTTGGATATTTATTCAATAGAGTATCAATATTTTTACATTTACTAATATTGAAACAAATACAAAGTTTCCTTCAAGTTTAATATTAAGATGACATACACTTATGATGTGCCTTTCAGTCAAGCTGAAGATACTTTCTTTGATCCTGTTTTCATAACAACATGCCTAACAGTTGCAAAGAAAATAAAGTGGTTCAAACCAGGGTATGTAAATTTTTAGATACTAAAATGAAACTAAACCAACTCTTAACGAACTACTTCTGGATGTATTCACTCATTCTATGCCCTAGTCATTGTGTTTCCTTTGGGCTTATTCTTTCTGAATTTGGGGTACAAAACCTTCAGAGAATCACAAAATCACAGAATGGGTAAGGTTGGAAAGGACCACAGTGGGTCATATGGTCCAACCTCCCCTCTCAGTCAGGGTCATCCTAGAGCACATTGCACAGCAGTGTGTCCAGATGATTCGTGAATACCTCCAGTGAGGGAGACTCCACAACCTCTCTGGCCATCTCTGTGGAAGCAAGAACATGGTGGTATTTAGGCCCAGAAGGCTGTGCCATCTAGTGACAATTCACCCCACAGAAGTCACTGACTACCAGGGACTCTTGCCATTGCTTTCATGCCACCACCAGTCTACACTGGCTCCTGAAATATCTTAAATGGCATTTGCTCAACAGCAAGCTTTTAATATCTGTTTCTGATTGAGAAGTACTTCAATGAATATCCTATTCATTAACTACCTACTAGTTTTAAACATTTGTTCCATTTTAGCCACTCTTTAAGCATACTATTTCTAGCTTGTGCTCTGAACAACTACTTAATAATGATGGTGGGCAGAATAACTTTAGTCAGATCACTAATAATCATCTTAACCAATCTATTGTACAGCTGAACAGATCAAGTTAATGCAGAAAGCAGAGGGGTTTGGAAGCAGTTTTCCTATCGGAAAAATGTAAGACCATTCACTTGTACATCGATTCAGGTTTGAAAAAAATGCAAATTGCTGATCTGAACAGAAATATATGCCAGTCAGAATAAATATTGGCCTCAATGAGAGTTATTTTGTTGGAGAAGAGGATCTAATATTCGGTAGACACTTGAGCTGTGGTAGTTGTTGAGTATTGCTTATTCAGGCAGTAGAATTGTTGGGCTGAAGCAGGGAAAGTTTATTAGCCCTGCCTTGGGCATCAAACTATTAGATTTCATGTAATTTAAGCAGGTTTCTAGGAAATATTTTACACCTTCATGAGTAAATGTGAAATTCTGGGCATTGGGAAACTACATAAGCGTTGTATTTTTTCATACCATTTTCCAAATAGTTCTTGGTTCTTTGAGACCATAATGTTTTTATTATGATAAGCATTATTTGTCCCTCTGAACTGTTGGTGCTCATTTTCTTTTTAAGGAGAGTATAAGAATGAGTGCTGATATAAAGTACTGCATAACTATGTTAAAAATAAAGGGGGGGAGGAGGGAGGGATGTTGGAGATCTGCCTTAGACAGATGAAAAATGCCCAGTATGTCAAGGAAAATATATTCCCTAGTGTCATTTCATGCTCCGCAGGGGTCTGTTTTCTTGAGTCCAGTGCAAATGCATACTCTCAGGAAAGCTATTTTCTGCTTAATGTGGAAAAGAAGAATAAAGCAATTTTTTATTCTACTTTTATACAATCTTGTCAGGGAAGGGAGGTGGATGAAGAATTACAATCTTCAGAGATGCCATCAAGACTCCCTAAACACAAACCTTATCAACCCCAGTCTGAAATCATGTCAAATTTCACAAATTAAGCAAGACTGGATTCTGCTTTGGACACCTCCAAGGAAAAACCATGATACAATAGGAGCTAGCATGAACAATTCCTTAAGCAGTTCTCTTTTTCCTTTGAGTGAACAGTGATGAGATGAATATGGAGAAAGTATGCAAGCTCTCCCATTCCCTGAAGAGGTTCTCTACCACCCCTTTCACCCCACCAAAATTAACACTTGCTCTGACCTAGTTTCATATTTTGTATCCCCTGTGCTGCGTGCCAGAGAGCAGGCACAGAGCAGCACTGAGAGTTCATGCACCCGCCTGCAAAGACGGGGAATACGATGCAAGAACAAGCTAAGACAGGAGAATTGATCTCTTCAATATCCCAGTGGCAAGCATGTAGTGTTCAGTTCCTAAATGAGTCTAAACAAAAGTTCCTTGTGCCCTTTGAAATGTCATAGGGGTTATCCTTCCTTGCCTACAGCTCCTGCTCTGGAGGACCACAGGTCTCCCGTAGGTTTTGTGTGATACCTGCCAGGTCTCTGTGGTTGCCGGGGATACTCTAGGGCATCTCAAATGGCACTAGGCAGCTATAATTAGGCAACTTAATCAAGCCCTTAGTTCCTAGGACTGCTTTGCCAAATATCTAATTTTAGCTGTCAGTGATGCAATGAGTGGACATTTCAGATGCTGCAGAAAATGAGAATTGTCACCATACGACTCACCAGATCTGCCAGGCTGAATGAAGTGCTCAGCAAACTGTGAAAAATTCAATGACCAGCACATGTAAATGACAGTGTACCCCCCAAAATGAACTTATTTTTGGCTAGTCACTTTGCTTCCACTGGATTTTAGGCATCAGAGGGCAGAGTGCTGTGCAGTAGTAAAAGCAAATGAACCTAAGGAGACAACCCCCCCCCCCAAAAA
>NW_008668333.1:7741-12335 GCF_000695815.1 Acanthisitta chloris
GGTTAATTACTGTAGACATTAACACCATTGAATATTTTGACGAATCCTTAAAGGACCCCCAATCTCACTAAATGAAATCCTTCCAAGGATTCACTTTCATTTAGGTCAATCTAAACCTAAAAGCTTGGAGAAAAAAAATATTTAGCTTGGTAATATTTTATTAAATAAAGCCTGTAAATAAAATTGTAACAAGAAATAGTTTTTCTGGAGTACTGTATGATAACGAATTAACTTTCCAGGATGGGTGGAGAAAGAGGTAGTAATACTATTCATTCTAAAAAAGCTGCCTGGATAATACTGTGCTGCATCCCTTCCAGAATGCATAAATAGCAATATTTGGAATATTTCTGAATGTAGTTAGGACATTAATCTTTCACATCTATATCTACTCTTAAATTACATGAATATAAACCCAACAGTATTCCTGTAATTGGTAAAGAAGACAACTGCATAATCTCTAGGAAATGGCATCTAAGAGAATGCTCCCACAGAAAATCCTTGTGCTTTTCCAATTGATGTAACAGTTAAAATATTTTCATTTTATACTCCATCCCCATATGGTTTTCTTCAGTGTTGTTTTCTCAGTTGATGGAGGGAAATTCCCTAGACACATTTTACATAATTGCTTGTATGGTTGCTGTTGCTTACATTTGTTCTGTCAATTGTGGATAGTTCTTATTTCCAACTATTTTGTTCGAAGTGCTTTGAATGCTTAAAAATGCTAGAATAAAGTATATTTAACACAACCACCCACATACAGAGCTGTACAAAGCTGGAATTCATCCCTCCACTCTTCTCTCAGCACTCGGCTCTTTCTCATGGAAATACCTTTGTGGTTTTCTTTTGCTTACTTTAACACTTTTTTGAGGGCTTTTTTTGGTTAATTTTTAGAAATTATTTTGATAGTTGTAGAAGATACATTTTTACCACCATTTTTGTCCCTTTTGAGGCAAAGCAGGCTTTTGAAAGAAGCCCGGGCTCTAGACCCAGGATGATCTTTTACAGATTAATTAATAAAACGATTCTGTAGCATTCTACAAGTGTTGGCACTTAACCTCACTATTTCAATAGGGGAACACTTCTTTTACAGTTAGGAGAACTGAGGTAGAGTGAAATTAGATGAGCAGCATTACTGAGATTGGCACTCATGTTTCTTATCCCCTACCACCTCGCTAAATGTACCAGAAAGTATTACTCACCCATTTTTTCAGTAGCACTTTCCCCCATAGCAGAATGATGCTGTAATACTTGTTATTAGCCATCCCTGATGTTTGGAAACTAGTATCAGTTCTGATACAGCATTAAGCCTATGTGCATAGAGACAATTGCCTGAGGTAGAGATGAAGGTGGTTCCCAATATGTTTGATCTCTCACTTTGAAAGTCAAAGTACAAAGTCAAATGAAATTTGACCTGGTCAAGTGAAATATTTTTTCAATAGATCTGCAGAAGCCTCCAGAAATTGGATCTACAATTTAGAGAGGTTTATTTGGTTTGTTTGTTTGTTTTTTAATTCCAAAAGAGTGTGTTGTTGTACATATTAGAGGTGACATGAGGGTAAGCATTTCTGAAGTATATGCTCTACAAAGACCTATTCAATACATTAATCTTTTAAAAACCCAAGTATCCTGTCTTGTAATAAAATAAGATGACAAATCTCATAAGGCAAGTTCTTGTATTTGGGCTTTCTTCGTTATCTGAAAAATGACTTGGGGAAAACTACCTGAAAGTCAAACCAAAAGCAATAGATTGTGCCTGTAAGAAATCATAAAGTTCATTATGTACACAACGATGTGGCAGAGGAGGAGAGCTGAATTTTTAGTAGCACTGGATGAAAATGAAAGTATCCTGGGTAAGTAATATGTTGCAAAGTGATAGTTCAGTATGTCTGAAACTCATTTGAATTCAGCACTGATGATAAATGAGATCTTAACAGAACATTTTAGAGTGTCAAATCTGTAATCTGTGGGACAGAAAGATTTTTATTTGATACCTGCATAAAACAAACAAAAAAAAGTTTTTCGCTTTCTCTTTATAGGATGAATTTAGAATACTTGTCCAGTTTTATATGCTCCCATAATAACACATCACTGGGGAAATAGTCTGTCAGTTATTCCTGTTTTTCAATTCAGATTTTTACATTCAGCTTTTAACACAAAGAAAGTGAGAACTAAAATTAATTTCCCAAGTGATTTTGTTTTTCTTCATAATGAGAAATGTAATTTGTAATGTTTCAGATGATGTAGAAATTAGCTACTGATTTAAATGGAAAATTTCCACCTTTCATTAATACGATGCTACAGTCCAGTTGAAGAGCCACCATTCCCTCCATATGTGGACATCCTGCCATCAGTCATGTAAGAAGGAGGTGCTATACTTGGGAGGGAGGATTTTTTCGGTTTGGTTTTAGTTTTTTTAACTACTTACAATGAGCCATAGTCATCTACTAGGATTAATTTTAGGGTACAGAAGGAGAAGCACTTTCCATTTGAGCTCTATTTGCTGTAAAGAAACAGCAAGCTGAGAGCTACATAAGTCAGCCACCAGCACAACTGTAGTTTCAAACCTAGATAAACACATAAAGGCAATAGCCCTAAGAATTTGATGCCACAGGAAGTTTGAGGTGTTTCTAAATGTTTCTGACAATAGCTTACCATCCTAAAAAAAGGAAATTATCTGCCTGAATTTCTATTAGACACTTTGAAAAAAATTACGAATTTTTATTTTGTGAAGGAAAGTTCAACACAGTAATATTATTTTTGCCTGCTGTTCCCTAATGATGTCATGGCAGAGCAACAATCTTAACCAGCTTTTAAAATAATAGTTTCTAATATAACTCCTCAAATATGTACATTAGCATTTTTTCTAGCCTTCACTTTCATGCAAGTAGCATGGATCTGCCAGTTTATGCTTCAGACTTTTTCTTTCCATTTTGAGGCATTTTCCCATGATGTTCTTCAAAGGGCAGAACTGAGAACATGTGGGTTTTGCTCAGGTGATCTGAACAGGACTGGAAGTTTCTGCTAGTGAAGTGACAGGAACAACTTGTTTGCCAATGAGGTGACTTTGCCTGTCATTCCTTGTGCTTGGACACCCCAGTTCTCTTGAAAAGTTTGAGGATCACGAAGAAAATTGCGGCTGTACTTCGAATTATTACTTCGAAGATATCTTGCTTATCTGGTGAGAAATTACCCTAAGGTGGCTGTTGTGTTTTGTTTTCATAAATTCAGAGCCTGGGGCACTGGTGCATACAGCAAGCCCTTGCCAGGCTGCCTCTGAACTGGAAAAGAGGAAAAAAGGCTGTGCTTGTCACAAGCAAGTTATGAGCCAGCAGGAGAGACAGCAAGCAGACAGGAAGAGTGGAGTAGTACAAAGAAGCCACATGATGGTGTTGGTTGAGGTTACAGGCAACTGGTGGCATGGGAATGTAAGATAAGCAAAACAAAGATATGTCAAATCCAGTTACCTCTTTTCACCAGTGGCAACATATTTGACTTAAGACACGGTATGGTGCAGGGCAGACTTGTGGTGCTGGACATGGCTGTTTTCCCAGCCTCCAGGAGCTTGCTGCTGTGGTACTTTCTGAGCCAGAAGTATCGTTACTTTTTTAACTATCAACATTTTTGGAGACATCACAGCAGTTCTAAGGAAAAATGGGAAAAACAATTGTTCTCAGTGTTTTTTATGGATAACTCCTCCCTTAGGCCATTCCTGTGAGGGACAGCCTGAGGAAAATGTATTTTTGACAATTTAATTCATGATTAGTGGGGACCAAGATTAAAACTGCAAGTAGGATGTGACTTACTGGTACAAAATGAGAAAGAATACTTAATGTGCATGTGAGAGTGAGGATCTCCTCAGAATGATAGATTGCTGTTGTTTCTGGTGGAAATAGAATTATTCACTTGCCTGTGTTCAGATGCCTCCTTTCCTGTAGTGTTTGAAGTGGAAGATGCACTGCCCCAAGCAGTAAGAGCTGTAATACCCATTAGTTGTATCGAAACTGACGTTAAGATACCCATGGGCTGAAGGGTTAGGGATTGAATAGCTAAGATGGTAGAAGAGCTCAAGTGCTTTCTGAGGTTTTACTTAAGCTGCTGCCAAGTGACTCAACACCTCTCATCTGAACAAACACTTGAACTGAAAATATTTCTGTATTTTCTCAGTGAAGTGTTTCATTAGTCATCAATATCTCTTGGGATTATGTAAAACCACCTTCACAAGTGTAACAAATGGCTTGAAATCTGTGGAAAATTTTTTTTTCTAAAAAAAAAATAGAATTTAGTATTAAAAAAACCAACCCTGCTTATTCCCATGATATTTTGTGAATAAAATTGAAATACAGCAAAGTCCTTGTTTTTTGGACAAAAAGTTAGGTGTAATTTTAATTATGTCATCAAAACTGCTAGACTGAGTTATCAAGGTATGAAGACTATCAATATGTATCAAGAACTGTCACATTAAGTAAACATTTTCCAGTACATGTGTTATCTTCCTCCTCTTTCTTTTTAGACTAATATAATGTTCTGTGAGATGGACAGTGGTCCAAACTGGTAGGCATGCAAAGAAAATAATTAGTTTCTAAAACTTGAATTG
>NW_008668333.1:12359-37912 GCF_000695815.1 Acanthisitta chloris
AATTGTATATAAAATCATTCTCAATTGTTATATTAATTATAGATTATAGTTACTGTATATAGGCCAATTTTTGGCTAAATCACTTTGCAAAACAGGCCCTATAGTCTGGTCAGAATTTTGGTCCCAGGCAGATAATAGTCTTTCTTTCCTGGTCACTGGCAAGTTCTGTCTTTCCATCAATTCCAAAATATTTGCTGTTTACTGATATATCATTTGGCTCTCTTCTCATTCTGAAATGCATATAACTGGACATCCTTGGGCTTCAGGAGAGAACAAGGTCAACTCAGCCATAATAACCTGGTCCAGGTATCTTGTAGAGTGGTGGAGTGAAGTTCTTGGCCATGCCTGTGGCTATGCTGGAGCACCTAGATAGACTCAGGCCAGGCCAGAGGTCAAAGAACAGGCTGTTAATAGGACCTATGTAGTAACATTTCTAGTAATACAGTTTTCAACCTTTGTCAGTGTCTGGTTTCCTTATCCCAGATGCATGTAAATCACAGTATATGGTAACTACTGATAGCCTTAAGATTTTTCTACCTTTCTACTCTTTTGGTCTATTTGTGGTCTATTTGGTATATTTGCTATCTTCTAGCAATGGGTTGCACAGTTTATTTATGCTTGCTAGGAAGAAACAATTAATTAATATTTTGGTGGGTTTAAACCTGTTGCCTGAATGGGATGTTAGGTTTTTTGGATGTCGTGAAGTAGTCTGACTGCTATTAAAATGGGCAGAGAATATGTTATCGCATAGCAGAGAGACCTAATTCATCCTTTTCCACAAGCAAAATATGGGGTTTCTTCTGGTAACTATATAGTCGTGATCTATACGTGCTCTCTCTCTAACTAGCTTTCCAGAGTGGGGATGAATCCCAGAGCCTTGGATCACACTTTAGGAGATTTTGAAAAATACTTCACTAGAATAATAGCAGGATCATTTATTTTTAGCACAGACTGTAGCTAGTGCATTTTATTTTGAGACACTATTTATAGACTGTTAATTTTTTTTCTGAGAGACCCAGCTTTAATTTATACTCTTATTGCTCTTTAGCAATAATTAAAGTTTGTTTTGTATACTCTTAGCTATAAGCTTATAATCTGCTAAAAGAAGAAATTAATTTCTATAGCTTCTGAAGTTTCAAATATTTATTTTTTTTTGGCTATTGGCTGTCTGCTATTAAATCATTTCAAAGCTTTGGTATGATCCTTAGGTATGGCAAATACAGGATTCTTTTACAAAGAGATTGCTTGAAGAGTGGTTGGAAGGTTGACTACTGAAATACAGCTTGGGTGAAATTTGTGATTAAATAAAATCAATTATCCTCTTCCTCTTCAGGAAAGATAGAAACCACATTACTCTTGCTAGCCAAATTAAATGACCATTTCTAAGGAAAGTATGAGATTTCTTAGGGACAAGAGCTACAGGAGTAGTCCCTCTAAGACGAATTGATTAATTATCCAGCTAACTAGGAAGAAAAATGGAAACTAGTTGTTCATACAATTTCTGAGTAACTTCTGAAGTTGATCAAGTTTCTGTGAATTTATTGGTTTAGCTGCGGAATGAGGAGATAGGGATTTACCTCATGGAGCTTCCCCAAAATAGAAGCTGAAGTTTTAAAATCCAGATCAAAAGGACACACAGGTTCTCAATTCTGACATGTTACTCAGAGTGTTAAGAGAATCCCTTTTCCAAGAAAACCTTTTTAAAATATATCTGCCCTTACATTTGAGCAACCTGTGCATGAGGCAGGAGCTAGTCACTGTCAGTCAACTGGTTTGCACTTTCTTGCTGCTGCGCAAGGCAACCAGCAGTAATTTAGTAAGATCTGGCTGCTCAACATCTGACTTTCCCTTGCATGAGGTAGACTTGTAGGATTTCAGTTCAGGGTTCAGCTCACTCATTGCCTAAAATTGGGTTGGGAGGGAGTGGGTTTGGAAAGCAATGATCATGAGTTGGGGAATCAGATGGGGATCTGATGGGAGAACAGAGGAGGATGTAGGAAGATCAAGTTTTCTCTTTTACAGGATATAAATATGTTGAGCTGTCCTTGAATTCAAGGTCATGCTTGTCCTCTTGAAATAGATGTGTACACAGCAAAATAAATAAAATAATAGTCTTCTTATATTCAGGTAATCTTTTAATTTTTCTTTCATATAATAATTTGAAACAGCCTCTTCTGCTCTCGATGGAGTAGCTTTATACTAATACCTCTGAATTTAGAGTTTGACCCTAGCAGTATAATGAAGTGATCTTCCTATTGAAGCACGGCAAACATCACCACCTGGTGATTCCTGACTTTTAGTGAGAAGGCAATTGGGCTAACACTGCCTGCAGTGAGAAGGGTGCTGGTCTGACTGACCCAGTACTGATTCAGTATTTTCAACTTTAGCTGCTATGGTACCTTGGAATCTTTGCAGAGTTTTCAACCTTTGTTTCCTGTTAGAAATACTTAGAATAGCTGTTGATATATGCCAGCTTCTTAATAAGAAATCATATCTACTTTCCAGTCTTACAAAAATAATGGTCTTCATCCCACAGAAAGGCACACATGCACAGTCATTATTTCCTCACTTGAAGTATGAACTACATATTACTGCCTGATGGAACCTTTTTTTCCTTCTTAATTTTCAGTTCAAATGCACAACTTCTGTTTTGATCAGTCTGACAAGTTGAAACCCAATCTTCATGGTGGCGTTTATTGCAGATTTGACTAGAACTGAGTACTTATGTGAATATTCTCATATTACACACATTCAAAACTTTTACCTGACTTAGGTGCTTATTGCTTTTATAATCTTTCTGGCCAGCCATCACAAGCACCTGGTAATTTCATATATTCCTTTTCTACATGATTCAGGTAATCGTCCATTGCTTCACAAACGTCAACAGTTATTGATGAAAAAGACTTGGGAAAAAGTAAGTTAAAATGTAATCATGAAGTTAAAATGCAACTGTGGAAACAGTTGTGGTTGTAGCATTATACCTACCCAGTGGTTCAATTACCGTGTCAATGACTGAAATACACTCTGAAAAATAGAAGTAGAGATTAATATACACAGCCGATGTCTGAAGATCAATATAGTGTTGGACCCATCTCAGATTTATTAAAAGTGTGGATAGCACTATGGATGTAAAAGGAATTTTATAGATAGATAGATAGATGTATCCATAATTTCAAACCCGATAAGCAAATTTGATCCTCAGTGCTTAACAAGAAGCAATTCAAAATGGGTTGAGTATCTAAAAGTGCCAAGATGTCAGATGTTAAAGATTTGGTGTCTTTCGGGAATTTCTAATTGAACATTTCTCCACGATGGAGGAAGAACCAAAAAAAAAGTCAATTTTTATGTCCTAGTAGAGTTCTTAGTCTCAGGAGCTTCCACATTACATATACTATGATGTCAAGAAATAAATGAGAGCTATCAGCTGAGGGTAAAGTAAAACAGACCACAGAATTGCACAATAGGGCTGTGTGTTTTTGCTGGACATTTATTGGTAGTATAGAAAAGATTCATCTAATCATGGCTGCCACCCTGAGTAAGGTATCCTATTCGTATTCTGAGATAAATGAACATGAAAGTATTTCAGAGACTGATGTTCAAAATATAATTCTGTTATGCTCTGCCTTTCACACTGTCCCTTGGTTATTATAGAGTTCAGCATAAT
Source organism: Acanthisitta chloris (assembly GCF_000695815.1). Taxonomy (NCBI): domain Eukaryota; kingdom Metazoa; phylum Chordata; class Aves; order Passeriformes; family Acanthisittidae; genus Acanthisitta; species Acanthisitta chloris. The sequence continues at coordinate 16,024 of NW_008668333.1, forward strand.
GAAAGCACCAGTAAAACAGTATGTGTTGGCTGTCCAGTGTGAAAACACACTTGACACTTTAGTCAGACACCTTACAAAGAAAAACCGGCCCTGAAGGTTTAGCAAGAATCTCAGATGATGTCGCTGCTAATTTACACAAGGCAAAACAGCAACAAAATGTCTTCCTCAGGGAAGATGTCCCAGTATTGTCCCAAGACAACAGTGGAGAATCTGTTGTCTTTGAAAAACAGCTGTTATGCAGGGAAGATGAAAGACAACTGGGAAGGCTGACCAGACTGAAAGTTTATGCAACCATACATTGCTGCAAGATGGAAGTCAAATGCATTTACATTTTCTTGCTAATTTACAGAAAACAAGAAAGTCACAGAAAAGGATAAGAAGAAGCAGAGATTTCTTCCTCAGTAATTCTGTGTGTTAAGAAGAGCAGACTATTCCACTGTTTACACTGGGAAAAAGGGCAGCAAGGGCAGTCCAGTCACCGAAGATTGCTGATTCGTACAGGGTTGCAAAAATAATGGCAAGTCTGAAATTGAACTGGAATTTATGTGGCTTGAATTCATCTCTAGTTTCAGTCAACAGGGACTGTGCCCTTCTCAGCATCATTCAGTGACTAAGCCTACAATGATTCTAAGTCAGTGTTATTTTCCTCTCCCTGTCATTTTAGGATTTTGCAACTATAGTTCTGTTTTGTGCTTATGTTCATTAACCCCCCTCTTGGATAATATGAGTTCTCAAAAGGTGAAGCTTGTTATACATTTAGACACATCCTAACTATTGATTAACTCACTTATGTACTCTGGGAAGTCTGTTGCATTGCAAACATACTGCAGGCTGTATAATGTACTTTCTGACTGCGTGAGAGACGTAATGGCACTCTGCCCCACCGCTCAGTCCTTTGCCTTTGTTATTTACCAGACATCTTAATTTTCTGTTAAGGTAAGACTGATGACTGCCCTTAGACCTGTAAGAGTGCAGGATCCTGCAAAAACCTAGCATGAAGAACCAGTAAGGAAAATTTGGTACATTTTCCCTCTCTAGCACTTTGGGTTTTCAGTTCAACATAGATTAAAAGTGAGTCAAAACCACTGCAGATCCGTCTCTTTCCAAAACAGCTCCTTGCCAGCACCTCCATTTGAACCATTAAGCATTGGCTCTGTATTTCTTCCTGATCACTATCCTGTTAGCTAGAAGAATTAAAACACCCTTCTCCACTCAATTCGACAAACCATTTCTTCAAAATTGCCCCTGGAAAATTTTGCCTAAGACTGTCCTTCTTCTCTTGCCCTAGTAGGAAATTAGCTGTCTTACATTTTTATCCTTCAACATGCAACCTCTGCAATTTCTCTACAAAAGTAGAATGCTCCCCCCATAGTTTGTCTGTGGAATTATATCACGAAGTATAAGTTCTTCACAGTATGCTAAAAAGAACAAGATAAATTATGCAAGCATGTTTGGAAATACTCAGGTTTTCTGAAGTATTAGAGCATTGTGTGTGTGGGGGGGGGTTTTGGTAGTTTTTTTTTTTTAACAAGTCTGAGCAGGAAGTGTCCAGTGTATAAGCTATTCCATGTTGCTTTTGTGCAGGGAATGGATGCATTTCAAATCCACTTAAATGCTTGAGGTGGTTGTCATCCTGTTGTCCGTGTCCCTGTCATGTCAATGAGCTCCCCCCCTCCCCTCGTGCCCCCATATGATAATTTTACTCTAAAAGCAGAAAGGTACTTTGTTGTTTCTAACTTCATGTATTTTTGTCCTAAAGTCTGCCAGCCCCTGTGCGTAATGTTATCTGGTGCTATATAAAGAGTAAAAAGTATTTGACTCCTTGTAATTCTCTCTGAAATACTATTTTGTATCCTTCTTACCAAAGCAATGAGAGAAAGCCTGGCTGGTTTAACCTCTCACTGAGAAGAGAGAAAGCTGCATCCTGGTTTGAGGGTTGCTCCTACTGTTGCCTACAGCAGCTGTAGCTCCAGCAGATTTTACCTCTGTGGGTATCTAGGAAATGCTTTGCACTGTGCCTGTTCTCTTTCAAAGACAACATTGAGAGAGTTTCACTGATTTACAAACAGTTGTGCCAGCACTATACTCATTAGAAATGTGTTGAGAGGGCAGATAGGCTTTGGCATGTTAGTGTGAAAGAGGTTAAACCAGCCGAATTAGATGCCAGTGACTGAAGATGTGCAGTTGCCCAAAATCACATAGATGTACCCTGGAGTGGGTGCCTAGATGCTTTTTGCAAATCCCACTGTACCATCATGTAACTGTTTAAGTAATGGAAGACTCTTATGATTCTGGCATCAAATATACACAGCTTCTCTTATCTGGATTAAGGTGAAGTTAGTTTACAGATGAAGTGACATCTTGCCATTCAGGTGAACTGTAAATTTTGTTAAGCTTACCAAAACTAACCATTCAGGTGAACTATAAATTTTGTTAAGCTTACCAAAACTAAGTTACCACAGTAATCAAGAGTAGTTACCAGTTTTTACCTGTAGCCCCTCAAATTTCGTGATTCCAAGGCTATTTTGGTGACCCCATCTTGATTCTGTAAATGATGGAGACTATGAGCACTCTTTGCTGGAATCCTATTTAATGCAAAGCCAAAGGACTACTGAAGCTGTAACTGTGTGTAGGTGAAGCCTTGCCCAGTAGGAGACAAATGGCACCATTGTTTGTGCTGATGTTGACTATTGCGGTATGTGTTTGAGCAGTGAGATCACAGCTGACCTGTCTGAAATACTCAGCTCAGCTTTCTCTAATTGATGCACAAGGAAGTCACCTAAAGCAAAAGCAAAGTCAGTTCTGTCTGGTCAGTGCCAAGAACTGTGACAAACGCAAAGAACGTGTGTCGTAAGTTGTCTGAGACAGACAGAATTTCTGGAGCTCTTTGCTAGCCAGCCTAGATAACTTTCTGGCATAATGTGACCTCAAAATGCAAGGCAAAAAGTGAGCCTTGGGCTTCTGATGTCTGAATACAAGTGTTTCTCCTTAACATTATACAATACATGAAAGGAAGCATCAGGAAGGAAATATACCCTGTAGCATCATTCTCAAGGGAAGATATACTTCCACAAAATGAAAATAAATGAGTTGGTATTATGATAGTCTAATACTGTGATGTTATGTACAACAGATGCATTTTTCTGCTAAGGGTTTAATCCCTTCAGGCCCATTAAGCAAGGGGAAAAGTTTAGAAGGGATGCTGTTAAAAGAAGACATTAATGCACCTTTAAAAGAAAGTAGTTGGAGCACAAATCCCAGGAGAAATACAGTACAAAATAGTGAATGAAATATTTATACTTTCCACTGAAGCTGAGTTTATGCACTTGAGGGAGAAGCCCTGATGAGATGGGGTCTTCTCTTTTGTTCTGCATCTATTTTCCAATTGCTCAGACACAGCTGTTGGTTTCACAGTCACTCTGAGGTTGGTGAGATTAGAAATCACAGGCCTGCCTGCTAAGCATGGCCAACGACACACAGAAAGTTTGGATGTATTCTAAGAAAGTAGTTTGGGTAAAGGAGATTTCTTTTTGTGTGCTTCAAGACATATATTGGTTCTTCAAAATTTAGTGTGATTGAATCAACTTTTCTGCCTTGTTCTAAAAAAAAGCAAGTTAATACGTGACATAACACTTGTACATGCTCATGTGAAATCTCACTTAAGGGCCAAATATGCAGCTAGAATAGCTTGGCATAGGTTCACTGACTTATCCAAGGCCCATGACTCTCACATTTATGTACCATTACTTTTAATTGTATTTGTTCAACATGAAGCAAAACTGCATAATAAAAAAGCTATGAAAGCTTTTTGGGGAAGACTTTCCAAAGCAGATGGAGGAGGAAGGTGACTGGCTGGAGAGTAAATTGGACTTTGTGCCTTTTAGAACCCTTTCTTTCTCTTTGGACTTTGACACTGAGATTGTTTATACAGGACCATTCTCCTTTTAAAGAAGATATTTATGGTTACTAGAGGAACATTATTTATTTTCAAATAGCTTCTAAAAGAAGAGCAAAATTCAAAAGCAATTTTGTGCCTTGTATTCTGCAAAAGGGTTATCATGTTTTCTCTACACGGCTCATTTCTTTCCAGAGGGTCTTCTCCAAATGCTGCCCTCTGATTCAGTCTCATTTATATAAGCTACTGGCATTCAGCTACCTACATCCCTCACCACAACTACAGCACTTGCCTAAATGCAATAAGTAAGAAAAAGTGTGGCTTGGTTTGGTTTGGTTTTATTTTGTTGTCAGGTTTGTTGGGGATTTTTTGCTTGTGGTTGGTTTTTGTTGTTTGTTTGGCTGGGTTTTTTTAAAATTTTGTTTGGTTAAGGGTTTTTTTTTAACTTTAATTTACTGCAATTTGTAAATACGACATTTGATATAAAGGGCGAAATGACCTTGACAAAGTGTCCCACTTGTGTTTCTGTTTACTGAACTTCTTTTAAGCTCCATGATCTGATATAGCATCTTCACTTGCCTTTTTCATAGCTTTTCATTATAATACACAGATCTCTTGAGCATTCACATTAGCTCTTTCACACAGAACATTTAATACTCTTGGGGAATTTTTTTGCTTAAAAGTGGCTTTTGTTTTACAAGAATTTTTTATTTATTTCAATAAATATATATTGATTTTTTTTGGATAAATCAGAAGGTGCAAGGCATATTTCAAAATCTCTGAAACAAGTAAGCATCTAAACTAATTGTTGTCCCAATAATTTTACAAGGAGCAGCAGTAACAATCTTTGTGCATACTGATTTCTAAAGTGTATATAAGAATAAGATGGAATGGACATTAGAGAAGATAATTTGAACAGAAACTCTTTAAATTGTGGCCCTCAGGAGTGGTTTGGGAACATGATCGGTGTCCACTGAATAATGTTTTTATTTATACTGTCAAATCAAGAGCATATGTAAGAGTGAAAACCATTCCTTGAGAACTGTCAAACCTAATCTTTCTTTGTTTTGCTGCATTAATGAGTAATTGATATATAATGAAAGGAAATACAGTAATTTCCCCTTGAAAAGATCTTCCACTCACTATTTCAATAATAGTTAATTCTTACAGAGTCTTTTTCTTCTTCAGAATGTGTTAAAGATGTGAACTTATTCAATCCATCCATGTTAATTTATTTAATCCATCCAGCACTTCGCTGAGACTGGTAGTTATACACTACTATTTCTGTCCAAGAGGGAGGATAGGGCGGGTTGCTTAGGTTGCTTCATTAACTTTTTTGTGGACAGGAAAAAGGGGCACAGTTGGATCCCATTTTAGAACTAAGGATTTCCTGATTTTCAGTCTTCTGTTTACACAACTGCATTGTGCTGCTCTGACTTGAGCTAAGTATTCCCTGGCTTTAGGGGACTGAGGTGTTGCAGATGTAATCAAGATGTCCAAGCCTGTGTGTCTCCAGTAAGCACATTGGGACTGTTGTATGGTTCTTCCTGAAAATCATTTGGTGTTGTCCAAATGAATCTCATAGTCTTGGATCCATTGCCTACTGGTTAATTTAGGACAGCATATATTCTCCATCATTTTAAATCCAAGTGCCATAAGACACTGAGCTTTGATATTTCTTTCACTGTATTGAACTGCAAGGTGCTTTGAGACATTTGCAATCGATATATTGTAAGGATAAGGTAGCATTTTTCTTGTTTGCTTCTTCATAGAACTTCTTTTCTGATATTAAGGATGCTTTTTCAGGGTGGAACACAGGGAATTTATTGTGTAACACCTGTTAACAAAAGAGGAACTTGATTAATTTCCCACTCATGGTGCTAAGACTGTTCCCCTTTGTTGTCATTTTCTCAGGGTTATTACTCATTACCCTTATTCATTCTGCTTTGATAGAGGTAAATAGCTTTTAATTCCCCCTGCCCCCAAACCTTCTTAAAGTTTCCTTTGACAGCTTGTTGTAATTATGCCCCTCATTGAAGACACATTCATTATTCTCTGTTGCCCTGAATAAGATTATTTAAGGCTCATTTTGGATTTACTCTGTGCATGTGTGTTGAGTGTATTTCCCTGAAAAATAGAAAATAGCAATATAAGGGCAGTGTGAGACACTGGTAAATGTGCTACTGATCACAGCTTGTATAGTTTGAGGTATTTCACTGAACATGAGCAATGCCTTTGTCATTACATGGAAAAAAAAAAAAAGAATGCCAAAAGGATACAAGCAAGAAACTATCCAAGCTTTCTGTAAAACCTGTTATTGAGTAATTCTTACATACAGTTTACTGTTGAGCTGTCACTGTGTCTTCAGCTTTAATAAAATATGAGCCAATATTTGGGTTTTCTTGCTATACCAGTAGTCTTCTTTTGGAAGGTATCCGATGACATTATGAATGTTATTCATAACGTTATAATATTGCAATGTGACATTATTGCATCCTCATTTTCCTCACTTCAGCTTCCCAGACGTAACTTACTTGCCAAAATTAACAAGTTCTTGGGAGTGTCACGATTCTTGCTTTGCCACAGGCCTTATTGTTACTGAGCCATCCCAGTGCTGAGGCATTTAACAAATAGCTCAGGCCATTCCTGAGAGGCAAGGAAAGAGGGCTCTGGTTCTTCATTTCATCTCTCATCCCCTTACAAAAGGATGCTGCTTGGTAAGGCTTCTGTTCCTAATTGCTAAGGCTGTTAATTCTTCCACAGATCAGACAGCAGGGATAGTTCCAGAAATATACCTTTGCCCTTAAATGAACTTGAATTCACTTGAGTAACTATAACACACTATGACTCCCATGCAGGAAAAAACCCAAACCAAACCAAAAACTTGTCATGGTAGTATATGTGCTTGCTTTTATATATACATATAGATAGATAGATAGATAGATAGATAGATAGATAGATAGATAGATAGATAGGTAGATATATGCATGTGTGTGATCACATTTGGATTATCAACTCCTGTAGAAGCTGCAGTCACAGGTTTTCCAGCTGCATTGCACCTAGATGTTTTTCATTTGGAGATGGCAGGTGTCTTTTGCTTATGTCCTTAGTTTTGTCTTATTGCCTGCTCCCTTTTATGTTAGGAGTTGCTTTTTTTTTTGGTATCCTAACAATCTTAGGCTATTTTGTAGTAGTCTGATTCATTTAGGTATTGGCATTTCTAGATATTTGAAAACAAAAACATGATGCAAGGAATGCTGTAGAGATTTAAGAGAAACAATAGTTACTTTACCAATTAATAATGAACACTAGTTCCTAGCTTATCGTCAAGAGTATCTTCAGTTATACTTTCATGTTATTAACCTCTTTGCTTTATGGCAAATGTATTCCTAATGGGGTGAGTTCTCAAACACAGACACTGTTTTGGCTGTAAATAATCCATACAGAAACGACTACATGTGCATAGCTTTTTAACTGGATGTATTAAGTTAAATAAAACCCAAAACAACCAAACAACAAAAAAGAACTTTCTGTAATGACCTATCCCAAGTAAGGCATGTCTACCTTGAAAAGCAGATTGTCGTATTTTTACAAAAATCTAGATGATAGTTGCAGACTATAGCTATAGACTTAAAAATGTAACTTATACAATTTACTTTTTCATGATACCTTATGCTTCATCTAAGCCACAGAGATTTAACAACTGCAAAGATATATATGTTGGAGGAGATCATTCTAGTTGAAAAGAAGCAGCTGAATAAGGATCTACAAACAAAACTGGGAGTACTATGGTGGTCTAACCTTGCCACAATTTTTGCCTGTTTCCTGGCTAGTCCTAGGGTCCATGGTGTAATGCACTTGCTGCCCAACTGATGTAGACCTGCTGTATGCAGCAGTTTTTTACCTGACATTTCTGGATGTCTGTAACAGAGGCTGCCAGAGCACCAGCAAATCTCCTGAAGCAGTAAACAAGTAGCTTGCACCACAAATTGTGAAATATCAGCCTAGCTAGCAGACTTGGCAGATCTGCATTTGTGCTAGGACCACCCTTCCTGTAGAAGTTTACTTGTGAACTGTATAGCTACACTCATCGTGTGTGTGCAGATGTGTCACTTCCAGATGTACATATGAGTCTGTGATTTACAGCAGTCTGTGTGAATAATTACAAATGTTGTGCATGCACACAGATTTTTACAGGATGTTTCCAAGAATTTTGAACAAAAAGGACACAGTACATATTTCAAAGATATCATCATCCATACATATGTTTCTCCTTGCTTCCTACAGTCTTGAGTTTCTATAAATGGGAACAATCCCAGTGCAAGAAAAAGATAAGAAATAGTGCAAATAATGCAGACTCCTATTTTATTGTGATGGTCTGCACATGCCAAATTTAAATGTGCACACAGATGCCACTGAAATTGAGATGGATCCAAGCCCATCTCATGCCTTTAGCCTAGAAAACAATTTTTCATTTCCCAAGAGAATATGAAAGCCCTTACTGAATATGAGAGATTGTACCTTAAAAATTATTTCAAGTGATTATATTTATAGGCTGTTTATGAGGCTCATTACTATGTACATGAGCACATAAATGAAATTAGCTTCACAAGAGGCGTTTCTCCAAGGACACACAGGATGCCTGCAGCAGAGCCAGGAACGAGAAGATATCTTCCAAGTTTAGTCCAATATCTTAACCACAATGCTATTTTTGCTTACGTGAGTTCCACTGTACTCCATTAGTGACCAGAAACCTTCAAGCAGTGATCTCCGCTCTGTCTTTCCGAAGAAGATCATGTGTGGCATGTGTGTTCCTTCCCATTACATTAAGACATCTCAACAAGAATATGTGCTTGCATCGTCAGTCAAGATCACTACTTCTAAATGACTGAAGGAAATAGCGAAGGAAAACACAAGACATATGTAAAGTAAGATATTACAGATCTTTTTAAAAAAGAGTATCTTATGCTTCTGCTATAAAGAAATATCCTATTCAGAGAAATCCATTACCCAATTTAGTATGGAGGGGATAATCTACTGTGGATGTTAATCCTTTGGAGTCTATTTTAGCTCTCCATTTCATAAAATTATTGCTTCATTCTCTGATAATTTTACAATTCAGTATCATTAATTTTATATATAGAAAAGGATTGATGGAACTCCTTATTGTTAAGGTTTCCCATCCTTTCCCGTTAAAAATCTTCCTTTTCAGTTGCTTTAAGAGTAGCATTAAGTTTACTGAGCAAGAAGACAGAGATTATCATACAGATCTGAGGCTTGGAGTAGTATCTGCCCAGGCTTAGCAGGTCTTTCTGCGGCCAGGATATCCATGAGACTTGCAGCTGCAGTTTGGTGGGCTGACCCCACAAGGCAGGACAGGAAGGTCTTGTTGCTACTGGTAGCTCTGTTTGTGGCCCCAAGGCCTGTATAAGAAGGAGCTGCATGTTTTAATGATGTGGATAAGCCATAGCAGGGATGGCTTTCCTGAAGCCCCCAGTTTACATATGAACTGGGACCAAGAAGCATACATCTCCTGGCAGAAACTTGGCCTTTGAGCAGAACTGTGCCATAGGATATACAGTATTCTGAAAATGTAGGTCCTTCCTTAAGATGTGCACCAAACCCCAGTGCTGACTTTTTAGTTAATTTTGTATGTGCCTCGGTTGCCTACCTGTTAACTGGAGGTGAACATAGTTCTCTGTCTCCTCAGGTGTTAGGAAGATAAATTTACATGTGTTATAAAGCATGCTGTCACTGTAGTGAAAAAAACCTGCTTGAGAGTCTATGCAAACATTAATAATTCTGTCTTCAGAACAGAGTTTGAATGCTGTACAGGAAATATGGTATGGCATTAAAAAATGATAAGAAAATAAAATATGAAATATTTTGTCATACAGTTAACAGTGCCCGTCCAACACCGAGAGCAAGGCAAGGGGCCCTCCATTAGAATTAGATGTGATTTGGCAGATTTTATTCTAATGAAGAGGCTCAAGGATGTAGTTAAGGTGGAATAAGCAGTCTTAATTCTAGTGCTCCAGAAATTTTAGCTGTTCACTCTGCAACTTGTCTTTTAATATACTTTCTGTTGTGTTATATAAAGTGACTAAGGTGGAAATTTAGAACTCCATCGGGCTAATGTAGAAATCCTAGTATCATATTCCAGAAATCCCAGGCTTGGTATGACACCTCTTCCCCAGCCAAAAGGCGCTGGTATTCATGCTGGCAGACGTGCAACAACCTCTAGCTCTAAGGGGGAGGCCAGAGCTGGGGACTGAGCACTGAAGGTATTCCGGAGACACAAGCGGAGTCACAGGCATTGTAGGGCTCCTAGGGGAGCTGGAGAGAGTGGCAGGGTGTGCAGCTTGCAAAGTCTGCTGCTGGAAGTGGTTTTTAATAGCTGGTTCAGGAAACAATTGTGATGTTTAAGAGGGAGTTCTACTGAACCAGGTCAAACTGCTTCCAGACAGTCCTGTGGGACCAAAGTGTTCCATGGCACACTGTTATCTACCAGCATACTTGGATCACGGGTTATGTGTGTATAAGTGTTTGTATATAGAGAGCCGTCCATCATTTCAGTTCCGAGACAGTCCTTTTCAATGCAGCACATTGGAATTTAGAGTATCTGTTTTCATTCATCTTTGTAGGAGTTATACAACTGAGTAGCTGTACATCACCTTCTTTTTTTTTCTTTTTTTTTTTTCCTCGGTGGTTACTGCTTGTTACAAGCCTAGTTCTTGAAACTGTTTCCTTCATGTAAGGAGGCAGCAACTAAATTGTTGCATAAATATTAGAGATTAAATACGATTAAGTTCATATACTGCTCTTTGTGATGCTGAAGAACAAGTGAATGACTTGCTGTGACAGTGAGAGCATGGGATCTCTGTCACCTTTCCCTTAACTTAATAATAGAAAAGACCAATTCAGAGAGGCATGCAGAGAGGGGCTTTCATTTGCCCTATCATTCTTCACTACTGTTTCCTCCTACTTGATCTCTCACTTTAGACCTAAGACATGTTTCTCTTGCTGTTTGAAGAGTGCCGAGTAGAGATTGGCTCTTATCTAATATTGTTTAGTGTTAACTCCCCTTTTTCACTTGTACTGCAATGACTGTTTCAGGGTCATGTGGCTGGAAATGAGAATGTGTGCTCCACAGGTAGTCAGCTCACTGAGATGGTCCCCCAAAGTGTCTGCTCTTTACTACAAACAGGTTTTTTTCTTTTATTGCAAATAGAAATCTCAGCTGCCAAGAGAACCACCTGCATATAAGCATGCAGGTAGTGTAGCAATGGTTGCTACATGGTACATATTAGGATTCCAGTCTGAATGATGCAGATGTTTAGGGACTTGCAGTGGCTTTAAGGTGACCCAGAGTTGCTAGAGTGACAAGGAGTTGGGACAGTCCTATGGGGCATTTATTAATATTACAATACTTTGGAAACAAGAGCTAAGAGCTTGCTAAGAGCTGACATTTGCAGCTAAAATATGTAATGCCTGAAGAAATGCAAAAGCAACCCTTATTAATATTGGCTTTTCCTAGCAGTAAACTTGAAATATGATGATAGTCTGTAAGTGTGGAATGCCTCTTTCCAATTAAAAAATGTGCCTAGTGCCGTGTCTAAGCAGGGGTCCAGCAGTGAAGGACAGCACATACAACTAAGGTAATCAGCACAGTGTCAGATGAAAAGAAATCAAGAAAATGGTTGATGCCATGCTCTCGGCCACAACCCTAACTGAACCATTAAATATTTAATTGTGTCCTGAAGCCTCATTAACTTAGGTTCTGTTGTTAGACCAATGGGAGAAGCAAACTGCAGAATCAAGAAATTTTGACAAAACTGTCATTAAAGCAGAGGCTTTAAAGCAAATGAACCAAGCCCAAGAGTTTGTAGCATGGTCCCAGCTGTTGAGGCAGAAATTATGAATGTGTGGAGAGGCAAAAACCAAATGCATCCCTCACTATCTCCTGGCTGTTGCTCAGTGAGATAATCACTTGCTTCTCATACCCAGTGGTAAAGTCTGTTTGAAAGAGATCAAGGCAATATGAAGACTGCAGATGGTGTCTGGAGATTGTTATATATCATTACACAGGCAAAAACAATGTTAAAAAAGCATTAAGGTTGCAAAGTCAAGTGTTCAAAAGGTATAAAATTACAGAGTAATGGTTGTCTATGCAGTTGTAATGGGCTTCTCTTTGAACACTCGTTAACTTTTTTATTATTCATTATAATTATCCCATTACTCATTAACCTTAAATGTGGGATCATATAGAATTTTCCCTCTTGTTCTTTTAATTTAATTTACATGTGAAAAAGGTTTTAGCTTTAAAAAAAATAGAACCTGAAAATGCCATCCCATGGCATATTGACAAATGGATTGTCAGCAAGGTTGAAATCTTTCTATTTATCACAGAGACATGGAGAGTCTGGCAACATTGGATTTAAATAGTCTGTGTGGACCAGGGCTAGAAGAGGCTGGATCGCTTTGCAGCTGGGCGTGGATGATTTTTGTTGACAACAGAGGAGTGATCAGTGTCAGGAATTTTGGGGTTACCGCCAGGGTGCAGAGGGAAGAGACTGTCCTCTTCCTTCCTCATACATGTCTCTGTGCCCTTCTGTTCTCACCCATTTTGGCTCCTTTCATGTCCTGTCTAGCCCCCTAAATCAATTCAGCTCTTCTTAACTACCTCGTTGCCATCACTGCTGCTTTTTCATTCTTAATTTTAGTCAGTTCTTAATCTCGCATCTCATTTTGCACAGGTATTTCCAGCTCCCCATTTGATTCTTCTCCACTGTAGAAAGGAGCTCATTCACCATGGGCTCCTTTCACAACACCAGTGCCTTGATGTATTGTCCTCACATCTCCCTATAACCAAGGCATACCCCCCTTTACTCCTCAGCTCCTCATCTCAGTGAGTGATGGGCAACACCTCAACAACACAGCAGTATCATAATTGTAAAAACAATGCAACACCCCATAGTACTACTGGAGTTATGTGCCAACATCTCCTTTCATATCAGTGATCCTTGCCTCCTACTCTGTGCAGCTCCAGTTCCTGTGCACACACTTCCTCACAGCTAAGAGGGAGAGACGTGCTGTTCCCTGTCTGTCTGAAGAGGTCTATGGGAGCTGGGAGGAAAGTAGGTATAGTAACTCCAGGGAGGTATTTGCTAAGGATGCAGGGACTGTGTGTTTTCAAATGTTTCTCATGTGGTCAAACCTGAAAGGTTTTTGCAAGAATGGTAGAAGGCACATCCCTAGCAGAGTCACCCATTTGACCAAATTTCAGGTCCCTCTTCCATATATAGTAAGAAAACTTGTCTTCCTTCAGGTTCCTTCCAGCCACTCTCCAAGGAGAAAGATGCTGGATGAGCATGGACTGGATAACTTGGACATTTTTGCCTGCATTGGGCACCACTTTAATCCAACACAGAAATAAAAATTGTTTCTTTCTTGAGAAACAAATAAAGGACAAATGGTCTGACTGAAATTTCTCACCATGAATTTGGAGGGAGGATGTGATGTACAGGATGGAAATACTCGGCTGAAATGTGATAAACCAGTAGTTCACTCAAATGAATGTCTGATACCATGGGAAATGTCAACCCCCTATAGTGACAGAATGCTACTGGCCCTTCTGATAAAACATTCAGAGAAGATGACTAGCTCAAAGAAATAGCTATTGCTAAAATACAAATTCCCAATTAAATGAAATTAAGTTGGTTTGGTGGGGTTTTTTTTGCTACAATCCCTCCACAGCACAGAAACATCTACCTTTGCTTCGTGGGAATGTACCAAATGGCCGAAGTGCAAATTATCTGCAAGCTGAATTTGTGTTAGTATTTCTGCTGAAAAGACAGTATCAAAAGATTAATATTTAACTCCCATTCACTTTCAATGTTTTCTACTTGTCATTCTTACCCTGTTGTGTGTGAGGTAAGAAATCTTTGGCAAAGACTGGTTTTATGATTTTAAGCTGATATATTTTGCTGCCATAGGATCCTGAAAAGACAAGCATGTTGATGTCAGGCCTGCACAACCCACAATTGTGAGGCGAAGGGAAGCTGTGTCCATCTATACTTAGAAGAAATATCTTTAAAATCCTTTATTGAAAAGCAGTTGGTGAGAGGTAAGATTGATTAGATCCTCAGTTTATGAAACACAGTTCTTCCTTCTGTTAATGAACTTTATATCCTTCACCTTCTACTAGCTTTTAAACTCCCTGTTGAGGCACCTCAGCTGATATAAGTTCAGATGTTTATGGCACACAGTGCTTCCTCTTCCCATATAGTAGGATGGATTTCCAAGTTCAAAACAATAGCTCAGTGGTTTCTTACCTTCCCTACCCCCACCTCTCCCCCAAATATTTTGGTTCTACATTCAAGGAACTGTGACATAAGTAAGAAAGTGAAGCCTAAAGCATCTGTGACTGAGGAGTCAAAGCAACCAAAAAAACCCAACAAAAAAACCAATGGAGAAAAGACTGACAAAAAAAAGTACGTGTGCTAGCAAGACAGGGGGTTAGATGGGGACAGGAATGAAGAGGAGACAAAATGGATGAAGGATTACAGAGTAAAAATGATTTGGGAATAGGATGTTGGGAGAGGTGAATAGGGTAGAACAATAGGAAAGAGCGTTTGCTGAATGTGAATAGAAATCATTATAAAGTTTCCACCATCTCCTAATAAAAATACAGTAGCCTTGAGTTCTTGTGCTTTATTAAAAACTCCAGCTGGAATACATAAAAGAAAGCAGGCAAATTATTCTCAAACCAGATAACTTTTAGATGAAGGAGAATACAGAGATTTGATGAGATTTTTTGAAGGCAAAAGATATTTGATGAACAAGACTTGAAGAAAAGATGCACTGAGGAGGGGAGGAAGGAAAAGAAAAAAATGGTAGAGAAAAAAAGAGGGAAGATTTGAGCTATAATTAGCATTTGTCTGTTTGCAGGAAATAAATGATCTCTTACCCAAAGAATTTCTCTGGTACAGGAAAGTGGCAGTCCTAACTCTGTTTTTGTTAGATGCCTGGTATCACACTCTTCTTTTGTTCTGGCAAGTGGACAAGTACAGGATTGGGAGGTTAAACATTTCTACAGTGTGCTCTGTTCAGAATGGACTTGGTACTGTTTAATGGACAATGAGCTATACTGTGGCTGACAAACTACAGATTTCCTGAACCAAATATATTCAGTTCAATACATTTTCTTTGGTTATGATGGACAGTAATCTAGTGTGACATAAGGTTTGATTTTGCACGGCAGGTTGCATTGGTTCTGTGGTAAATGAAAGCTGTCCTTTACAAAAAAAAATTCCATTATTCCTATAAAGGAGTGAACTGGTTTGAAAAATGGAGAATTGGTTTGAGTCTGCAGCTTACCTGCACATGTAACTTTTTACCTAGCTCCTAGTACTGTACTTCTGGATTTGCTAGACATTTTCTCCCTATCTGGGCGAGGCAGAATTTGAGAGCTGGAAATTCCCTCTCTGTTGGGAATCGTTACACACAATCTTTTGATTCCATATTTAGTGGACACTTATAATTTTTCTTGTAATGTTTTCAGGGAAGCTCTACATGTTGATAAGAAGGCACTAGAGATCTTAGTAAGCTTTTTATGTGCTTTCCACTTCAGTTTCCGGTTGTGTTTAGGTGAGAAGGAGAAGAATAGCATTTTGTTATGGCTGAAGGTTACAGTTTCTCATAACCTGTGATCTTTTTTATTTATAAAATACTTTGGACTAAATAGACTCTGAATTACTTACTATAGGGCTTACTGGGACTAGCTAAAGTGCAGGTTGCTTTTCCCAGTCATGAATTTCAATTAAAAACAAACAACTGATGAACACATTTCCCTAGAGACTGATTTAAATAGTGGTATTTCATTTGTATAATTCCTAAATAATTTCCTACGTCTGTAGGAAAGAGAATTTTTGCTTAAGATATTTTTGAAAACATGTTCAAGACTTTTTTTTTAGGCTTTAATTTTTCTTTTTTCAAGGGAATCAAGTAGGAAAATGTTTATTACAGTTGGGTTAAGGCAGAATTTTTATGGAAAAATTAAAATAAAAAAATCAAATTTGAACTGAAAAAAAATCCAGATCGTATTTTGATATTTCATCAAAACCATAAAATTTGCAGTATTGGTAATGAAAAATTATTTTTACAAACACTTTGAAATGAAGTTTCGGACTCAATTGCTAGAGTAGTGCCATAATTGTTCTGCATTTTAGGAGGAGGTCTATTAGGAGATGAAATAGAAATTATTAGCAAAGGCTCCTTTAGGCCTTATTTACAGCCAGCATTAGATAAAGTGTTATTTAGTGGGCAAATAAGCCTGCCAGATATGAGAGAGACAAGAAGAAATGTGTCTTGGCATGCTGGGGAGGATATAAGTATGGAGAAAGCAGAATGTATTATATTTGATACTGATGGAATGTCGCCTGAGATGACCCTCCATTCTTGCCTATTGTTAACTTTTTCCCATGCAAAAAAAATGCCACAGCCTGTGAATTCTCTAATAGCAGCCGTCTGGGTGGTGGAAGAACAAGCTGTTTACATACATTATTACAGACTTCTGATGATGTGTTGTTTTGGTCCCCTACCAAAATCGAGGTTCCCCTGTGGTACTGTAAAACCATAGAAATTGTTCCCACCATAAAGAGCTTCTAGTCGACATTTCTGTGACAGAGCCAGGATGGAGGGAGCAGGATAAGTGGTTTATCCAAGGTCATGGTGTAGGTCAGGGGCAGCACCAGCAGGAAAACAGGACCCAGAAGTCTAGTCTTTCTGGGTTTACGTAAATAGGGGGGTTTACCAGCGTAATCACTCACGGGTAAGAATGCCCACATGAGACATTACACGGGTATAACTCTAACTGTCAAGGATGCTGGTGCAATTACATTAGTAAACTTTCCCAGGCAGATGAGTCCCTGCCTCTGGGCTTTAACCACGATAGCCCCACTGCAAGGAGACCTTCTGCCAAGGAGTGTTTTTGGAAATTTAGTAAGAGGAAGGAAAGAAAAAGCAAAACAAAACAACCCTCACTTCAATTAGAGGAAAAGATAATTCCTTTCAAGTTGAGAGGCTCGACTCCTGCTGGCCTTTGTTCTTAAGCTTACCCTTGCTGTAATTTCGTAGAGTAACTTGAGTAATGCCAGTTTGTTCTGTGATTACCCTCAGCTGGAGCACAAAATTAATATCTCACTAAGCAATTCAGTACATGATGGGTGTACATTTAGTTAAACATGGACTAAAAAGCTAGGATTTTCCATGTTTGCTGGATATCTCTCTGTGACAATTAATTGCCTGAGTTCGTATGTGTTTATGAGCCTCAGTAAACAGGCAGCATATTTACGTCTCCCCATTACCTTCAGAGATAAACTTCCTTAAGAAAAAATCTCATGTTCCCTGATTACAATCTGATTTAAAGTAAACGGGGGGGGTGGAGAAAGTGACTAGTAAGCAGGATTTCAGAGGGAGATGGAGAATTTTGTCCCTCTGAAATTGTACCACATCTAATGCTGGTAGTATTAAGTTAATATGCTGTGAGAGAGAAATGGCCTGGGTTAGTCCTCTTACTGTTGGAGTCCTCTTACTGTTTGCCCTTTTTATCCTATGAGTTTAGACTCAAGACCAGATGCAATATTTACTAACTTGTGATGTGGAGTTGCTATAGAAAATATCACCTTTGAAAGGCATGTCTTCTAACCTGTGCACAATCCTGGTATTTTCTGAAAGCCCTAAACTATTGATGTGTGATCCTGTGATATGCTACAGACAATGTCTCTTTCCTGTTTCTTCACACTGCATCTCTCTGCCATTGCACTGTTTTCTCTCCCCATGAATCTCCTCCAGAACTGAAAGGAAGTACCAGTCTATTCTCCCAATGGTCATATTTGCTTTGGCTTTTACCATGCAATGAGGGTGTGTGAGGTGAGAGGAACCCATGTCCTTTGTGACAACTGGGACATTGTCATTGACTGGTCATGTTACTTAATCCTTTTCCACATCACAGAGTGAATTAACACTTGCAAAGTGTTCTAAGATGCCTAGGAAACAGACTGTAGACAAAAGACTAAGATAATATTGTTTAATTCGGTTGTATCCATTAACATCTGCAGAAAGAGGACATTAACGCACAATTTCAGTGTGTCTGTACAACTGACTGCTTCTTTCATTTGCTTTTGCATGTAAGAGATTATATCAGATGGAAAACACAAGCAATTTAGTATCAGTGAAAGCTTCACTGTTGTTCACTTTTTTCCCTAAAATTTTTCACTCTGGCGCTGCCCAAAGATTTCCTTGAGGATTGGGTCTTATGTAAAAGTAGACCAATGAAAATACCTGAGACATAGTATTAAGATAGAAGATGATAGATTGAAAAATAATGAAATATAATGATAGGTGGCAAGACTTTGCTGTTGTCCAAAGTCTTTTATGTTAACTCTTTCAGATTTACTTTAGGCCATCTGCAATTCTGCCTAATTCTAGACCTTGTGGTGTTGTGATGGTTAGTGCTAAAGGCTGGATAGCAAACCTGGCTGTTTTTTCATGCAGACAGGGAAGGTCATTATTAAGCTAAGTGTTTTGTTCCTCTGTGTCTTTTTTCCCCCACCTTCTCCATGGTTATCATATGCTTTACTTATGGTTGCGCTAGGGTATGTCACCTGTTAGAAATTCAGTTAGCTATCCTTAGGTAATCAGCTTGAAAAATGAACTATTAAATAGTAAAATTCTGTGTTCATCAATATAGTTTTAAGGCAGCTGGACTGAAGGAGCTGACTTAAAAAATAGAAACAAAATCAGTATTCTTCTTGTAACCCATTGTAAACAAGCTGTCAAGCATCACTATGGTCTCCTTTGAAATAGCTTTAATGAGTAAATAGAATAAAAGTAGAGAGACAGTGTCAAAAATGTAATCCCAAGATAATTGTTCTTTTTTTTTTCTTTAACCTATTATATTGCTTTAGGTGTTGGTAGCTGTATTTCCCTAGTTCTTAGGCAATTTTGAGATACTTTTCGTCAGAAGTTAAAGCTTCTAGAACATATATTGCTGCTTTTCAAGAGCAAGGAGCTAGAAAATGTTTGAATTGATGATTTTGATACCTATAATTTTAGAAAGTTTTAGCAAGATAGATAAAAACTTAATAAAAAATAGAAGTTTAAGTAGAATTGTATTTTAGCAAACAAAAGCCCCTGAATTATGGTTTTCTAATAGGTGTCTGCTTTTTTTCTTTTAAATCAGTTTTTTTGAATGAAGAAATCTGCATTTTATGAAAGGCAAAAATACATCCAAACATACGTAATTTCTATACTTCAGGCTGCCAGGAGAAGGATTCTCTTTTTTAGAATTTTTTTTTCTTTTTTTTTTTTCTTTTTCTGTCAGTTACCTCCAAGTTTCTTATCTGCAGCTTGGGTTGTTGCTGAGTTGATATACTTTGGTGCCTGCCTTCAAATTTACTTGGCTGTCCAGTTTACAGCCAATGTGTTCCCATTTCATTTATTTTCTTTCTAAACTTCCCATTGAAGAGATCCTTACAGCTCACCTAGCTTGAGAATCTCCCCCTCAGTTCGGTGCCTTTGCAGATGCACTGGGATGTGGCTCACTCCCTGGGTTGCCACAAGTGGGCCTGTCTGGGGCTTGATGAGGAGTCTCCCATAAAAAGAAAAAAAAGTTGTGAAGTTTGCTTGCTGTTGCTCACTGGGATCGAACAGCTTGTCTTTTCTTTTGAGGAACATTTATACTTAACACTTGGTAGGCAAACTGCTATTTCACTTTGCAAGTGGATTCAGTTATTCAAATGCACAGGCCAGAAAATGAAGGGAATTCTATTTAAACAGTGTGCTCCCGAGTCACAGATGATCTTTTTGATGTCTGTATTTTGCAAATGGAAATTTTCCATTTTCCAGCACTAGCATTTGTTCAGAGGCTGTATGCTATCTAAATCTGCTTTTGTGGCTGTTCATTTGCATTTCTGCTATGCTATATTGCCTCCTGTCTTCTCCCCTTGGCCCCCTACTCTTTTTTATTGAATTCCTATTTCTGCTGCTCCCACTCTATCTTGCATCTCTGAAGGCTCAATCGTGCAAGATGCTGAGCACTCGAAGCAAACAGCAGAGGCTGCTCAGCACCCAATCAGGATTACAGGTGAAAAGGGAAATCAAAACCATCTGCATATTTAAGACTTTTGCTGAGAGAGAGCAGGAGAAAGGTGGAGCTGTTACCCACTCAGATAACAGTCTGGCTTCTCCTGCAGCTCCCCACCTTTTCTTAGTTGTGAGAACTGCTGGAGCTACTAGCCAGTGCATCTGATGGGGGAGTGTGTGGAAATCTTGTGCTGAAATTTTATGGCATAATGTGAAATACTCACAGTAGTCAGATGGTATAGCCAAAACAGTCCTTCTTGGACATAAAATAATGCCCACAGCAAACCTTGCATGTTCAGGTAGAACTCCTGGTCGGAACGCAAAGTTTTTTACTTCCTTAGTATGTATCTTTATTTCACACTGTACACATAGGTCTTTTTTTCTCCCAAATATGGTTACATCCACTTCTACAAGCAAACCGCTTAGCAAGAAAAACTGCGTTAATATCCCGAGGGAAAATTGAGAAGGTGAGGAGAGAAGCACAACAACTTAATTCTGGCAGCTGAAAGAACAATCT
Source organism: Acanthisitta chloris (assembly GCF_000695815.1). Taxonomy (NCBI): domain Eukaryota; kingdom Metazoa; phylum Chordata; class Aves; order Passeriformes; family Acanthisittidae; genus Acanthisitta; species Acanthisitta chloris. The sequence continues at coordinate 36,582 of NW_008668333.1, forward strand.
GAAAGTTGTCTCAGCTCAAAGTATCACGTACCGTCAAGTAATCACTATTCACTTCTGAAGATACCAACCCTCAAACAGTCTATTTCACCCTCAGGGAAAGCAGGGGAGGGGGGAAGAAGAAAGCATAAGCAAGACTATCACTGGAGTATCACGCACTGAGATGAGAGACAGCGTATTTAAAGCTGAGCAGCAATATAAAAACCGTGGGACTTGGAGGCAGGAATTGCAGGCTTCTCCCATCCCTATCTTTTTTACTAATTCACTTCTCAGAAGAGAAGATGAATGAAAAAGCGAGACCCTCAGAAGGGGGACCACGTGGTCTGGGCTAGTTCGGAATTCATTAGGAAATGAAAATACTCAATAGTTCACCCAACCTGCTTTTCTTCTGAATCTGTTTCAGCAGGTTTGGAAGCTGGGGCAATGGAAGTGCTACATGGTGCTCATCCAGATGTGCAAGAACCTGGTTAACGCCTGTACAGTGCTCTGAGAACAGAGCACTCATTTTGCAGAAGTTCTTTTCCTTCAATAGGGGGCAAATACCTGTGCAAGCGTGGCATGGTGTTCCTGCTGTATGGCACAGGATTGGCACGTAACTGCCAATGATTATTAATGCCTGGTGATGAAAGCACAGTGTATAGGCAGTATTTTGAGCACATGTATGGCTTCCCACACTGCCCATTTCCTTCAGCTGCTTTCTTTTGCTCATGGACTCACAGGCTATGGGGTAGTTACTAGGAATCCATAACAAACCCCTCTGCTTACGAGAACAGCAAACTGCCAGAGTAAAGCGTGATATTTCCATGTTCCTGTCATGTGCAAGCACGTGCCCACAAACCAAAACACAGCTGGCAAGTCTAATTTTAGCTCTACCAGCCTTGAGAAGTGTCCCTTTAAAGAAATTCTTTTTATATTTTTTTTGAAGCAATTTGGTTGATAATACAGCAGCTGACGATCCTGCTGCAATACTATGGATGATTTAAATAAAAAGAAACTGCTGCCCCACATTTTTTTTCCCCCAGAAAAATTTATAAATAGGCGAAGCCGCTGTAGAAAGGCCCAGGAATTTGATGACACGTTAAAGAAACGAGTTATTATTTAAAAAAAAAAAGAAGAAACGCTGGGATTTGTGTACAGGAGGAAACATTTTGTTCTTCACGCATTTTTTTAATTTTTTTTTTTTACTCCTTGGTGATTTACAGTCCTGTGGTAAGACAGACTCTTCCTTGGAGTGTGTCGGAGGATGGATATTGGTGCCGGCAGTGCTGACACGGCTCTGCCCGCCCGGGATGTGCGGCAGGTGTGTTGCTCCCGCCGGGCGCGGGGCACACCTG
>NW_008668334.1:0-270 GCF_000695815.1 Acanthisitta chloris
CGCGCGCGCCCGGCTGTGGGGGCAGGGGGCGGGGCCGGAGCGTACCATGAGGGACACGGAGGGGGAGAGGGAAACGGGCGGGACCATGTGGAGGAAATTGAGGGGAGCGTTAGTCACAGAATTAATGGATCGATGAGGCACCTAAAGCGCGTAATCAATGAAGCAACCAATCACGCGGTCACACAGAATATCCTGAGCTGGGAGGGACCCACAGCATCGCCCCCAACCTGCAATAATTCCATCAGGATGGACCCACAGCATCATCCCCAA
>NW_008668335.1:0-208 GCF_000695815.1 Acanthisitta chloris
GGGGGTGAAGCAGCATCGGGTCAAATCCTGCACTCACCCCTCCCAGACACACTGCCCACCTCGACTGGGGGCTGCACCGCCGGGGGCCCCCCGAGGGTCCTTACACTGGGTGAGGGCCAGCAGCAGGAGGGAGGAGATGCCGGTGAGGACGGTGCAGAGGAGGAGGATGGCGCGGCGCCCGAAGCGCTCGGCCGTCAGGCAGACGAAG
>NW_008668335.1:360-2265 GCF_000695815.1 Acanthisitta chloris
CACCGCCACCCCTCCACCCCCCACGCCTGCTCACGCCGCGAAGCCAAGGATGACACCGTTCTTCCAGATGACCCTGGTGTTGAAGATCTCACAGACAGTGTGGTACCGGGGCTGTGGGGATCCCTCAGACAGCGACTCCAGCTCTGCTGGGAGAAGAGAATCCGGGATAGAGCCAGCACCATCCCACCACACCCAGCACCACTTTGGGGAGGGGACCCAGAATCTCATCACCCTCGGAGCTCCCCCCACACACCTGCGAGGAGGCTGTCCTGGGGGCAGTTGTCCTCAGCCAGCGCCTGCAGGGTCTTCCTGGCCCTCTCCAGTTGCTGTGTGGCCAGCAGCCAGCGCAAGGATTCCAGCAGCAGCGCTGGGCACCTGGCGCAGGTGTCAGGTCACAGGGCTCCCCAGGGGCTTGGCCCCTCTCCAGCACTGACCCTCCCACCTGGCTTCAAAGCATCATTGCCCAGAAACCCTCAACTTCAAACCTGAGCAAACATTTACCCAGGGTGGGGGGTTCCCACTCGCCCAGAGAGCCCTGGGCAGCCTTTGATTCCCACCGAGGCTCAGGACAGGGTGTGCCAGGCTGGGCACAGCTTGGCAGCAGCCCTGGGGCATAGCTCAGCCACATGCAGCTCCCAACCCAGGGTGTCCTTACCACCAGCAGGCAGCCAGCAGAGCCAGGATCATGGTGATGGCACCCTGCAGCACCCTCCAGTCACGGCACAGCAGTGCCAGCCCTGGCAGCAGCAGCTCCCCCGCGATCCAGAAGAAGCCAGCGACCATCGTCACCCCCAGGCGGTGTGGGGGGTCACACAGCTCCAGCCCTGGCAGGGGGCGAGGGGTGAATGGTAGACACCATGGCCACAGGGTATCCTGCACCTTGGAGCATCTAATTTCCTAGTGCATCCTGTATCCCAGACCATCCTGCACCCCAGAACACCCTAGAATCCAAAGCATCCTTCAACCCAGAGCATCCTGCATCCTGGAGCATCCAGCACCTTAGAGCATCCTCTGCCTCAGAGCATCTTTCATGCCACAGCACACTTCATGCCAGAGTATCCTGCACCCCAGAGTACCCCACACTCCAGAGCATCCGGCACATTGGAGTATCCTCGGTCCCACCACCCCCATGGACCCACACCATTGCACTCACGTGCCACATAGAGGGCGAGGAAGGCTCCTGCCAGTGCTGCCCCAAAGAGCAGCCGAGCCACCAGCACCATGACAAAGTCCACAGCCAGTGCCACGCCAAGGCCCACGGGCACAGCCAGCACCAGGGAAACCAGGAAGGTGGGACGGCGGCCGAACCTGCGGGGGACAGGCTGTGAGCAGGGCTGGGCACGGTGTGCCCCTGCCCAGGGGGGCCACCCAGGGACCCCCATTACCTGTCACAGGCCAGGCCAGCAGTGACACTGCCCAGTGTCCAGCCCAGCAGGTGTGTGGTTTGCTCCAGGGGCACCTTCCAGCGCGAGGTGCACACCAGATCCCACTGAGAAGGGACACAGCAGGGAGATATCAGCACAGGGGGCTCAGCACATCCCTTCCCCACCACTGCCCACAGGGCTGGGACAGATAGGGCTGGAGGGACACCCCACAGGCAGAAATGTAGGGCCAGATGTGAGAGGACAATACTGATCATCCTTAGAGCCCTGTTGCCTAGAGCCCCTCAGCTCCCTTTCCCCAGGGTTCCCCTCACCCACCTCCAAACTCCCTTTCATGGGGTCTCCCACCTTCTCCCCCCAGGACCCTTCTGCCTTCCCAGGATCCCTGCTCCCCCTTCCAATCAAGCTCCCTCTCCTCCCACATCCCAGGACACCCCCCAGTGTTCCCCCTGTACATCCAGGGCTTTCCCGTGGGATCCTTACTGGGGTTCCAGCTTGCTTCAGGGGCTGGGACCCCCAGAGT
>NW_008668336.1:0-209 GCF_000695815.1 Acanthisitta chloris
TATATATATTTATTTATTTGTTTGTTTTAGAGAGAAACTGAAGTGCAAAGTTTGGCTTTTGCTTTAAAATTTTACAAAATCTCAAGTACTGACATATCCACAGGAATAAATCTAAAATATTTTAAAATTCCCTAAAGAAGTATAAATACACCAAATGAAAACTCTACCCTCCCAAGGGTTGAATTTGACAAGTTATACAACTTTGTAAC
>NW_008668336.1:284-556 GCF_000695815.1 Acanthisitta chloris
TTATGTAAAAGCAGGCACAGCTAGAAATTTTATTTCTGTCACAATAAATGAAATAACATCCTAAAATTTTGTTTCTGGTTGATGGGTATGCCTATGAAGGAAACACAATATAATATAGTCATGAGATTTCTGTGTTTAATTTGGGATACATTAATAAATTTTAAGTGTAGGTGCTAAAATTGAAAACCACAAATTTCCTATTTAACTTCATGTGGCTAAGACTCCTTACTATTTGAAAGCCTGAAATAGTTTATTAATTCACATCACATGAC
>NW_008668337.1:0-12398 GCF_000695815.1 Acanthisitta chloris
CAGAGCTCGCTGGAGTCTGAGCCAGCCCCGCTGCCTCCTCCCAGCATTCCCAGCTGTGGTGCTGGGAGCAGAGGAGCTGTCCCTCACCAGCTCCGGGGCGGTGAGCTCAGCCAGCTGGATGTGACTCCTGTCCCAGCAGCATCAGCCTTTCCTTCCGCTGCGTGAGCTGGGGAGGGACTCAGCATGCTGTGTCCTCCCCGCCCTGCCCAGCTGGGGCACCGGGGCTGCCAGCCCTTCCCATCACAGCCAGACTTGGCACAGCGGCGAGGAAAAGCAGTTCCTTGGAAAGGAAAGCAGGAAAACCTACAAAGGAAAGCAGGAAAACTTACCTCCTGGGGGTTTTCAGGGTTAGCCACTTGGTCATCGATGTCTGGCACTACTTGCAAAGGACCACTGAGCGAGGACATGGACTGCCTGGGGGAGAGCACAGCGCTGGGATCCAGAGCATGGCACCAGCTCAAACACCCTCACCCAGCCCTGGGCAGGGGGATCCCGCCGGGATGGCTGGGGCTGCCACCAGAGCATGGCACACACTGGGTGCAACTCCAGCTCCTGCTGCTACAAGCACCACAAGGCAGGGCACAGAGGCCCTTCCTGCACTGCTCTGTGATGCTGCTGCTTTAAGCCTCCGGCCACAGTGCTGAACACTTGCACAGGCCTCTCCAGCTGTATCCATGGCGGGAACATGGGATTTAAAGACTTCCTGCAGCTCCCAGACCCCTGGTGAGCCGAGCTGGGCACAGCTGGAGACCCCCAGGCCCGTCCCCTCACGTACCAGGAGGCTATGATGGAGCTGAGGGACTCCAGCACCTCAGAAGCTGTCAGCCGCTGCTGCGGATCCAGGACCAATAGCTTCCGGATCAAGCACACAGTGTTCTCCGAGACTCTGCCATCCCTGGGGGAGAGGACACACGGTGAGACTGGGCTGGGCAGGAAAGACATACTGGTACAGGAGCCACCCAGAGCCCCCAAGGTCAGCTAGGGGTCCATTCCCTGTCCTGGGACACCTCCACCCTGTCCCAGCTGTGCTCCTGCTCCTTGCTGTGTACCCACACAGCCTGCTCTCTGCTCAGGGCTCTGAGGGGAGCTGCCCCAGCAGGCCCAGGCTGTACTCACTCGGGGATGGTGTACTCGGCAGCCTTGATCTTGCGGAAGAGCTCCTGAGGTATGCTGTCGTAGAAGGGGAACTGGCCGTAGAGCATGGTGAAGAGCACCACCCCCAGCGCCCACATGTCGCTGGGCTTGCCCCGGTAGGGCCGTCCTGGGGGAGCAAGGACACACAAACTGAGCATCCCGAGGGCACAGGCTGGGAGAGCCCTCACCTCCCACCTCTGCAGGGACAGAGACCTCCCACGGCATGGCACCACAGCCCTGCCCAAAGGGCATCCCCTGTCAATCAGCAACTCCATCTCCACACCCCAGGGATCAGGAATATCCCTGATGAATGGCCTTAGGGGATCCAAGGGCATCAGGCAATCAGAACCTGTGCTGGATGGAGTCCCAGGTCACTGCCGGCAGCTCCGAGCCTAGCAGGGTCACTGATCCACCCAGCTGTGAGCGCAGGCCACAGCAGAGGGAACCCAAGGGCCAGGGAGCACAGGGCAGGGGGAGGCAGGGAAGAAGCTAGAGAGGCTTAGACTGAGCCCACAGAGATGGGTCTCTGCCCGTGGGATGGATCCAGCACACAGCCACTGGAGCTGGCCCTGAAGCCCCAGCAGGAGCAGGAAGGTGTTTCCCTGCACAAAGCTGCTGCCCTGGGATTCACCTGATGGAAGCAAAGCCCCTTCAGCCCCAGCAGTCAGCAGCATGCACGAGGGTCACAAACCAAACTCCAGTGCTGCAGCACAGCACAGGACCGAGGGATCAACTTCCTCTGACTCACACAGTGAGTCACTGCTGCAGCATTTGTTATTTGTACTAATTATTCTTTGCTTTATATGCTCAAAAAAAGGCACCTCTCCCTCCTCCTCCTCCAGCCTTTCCTGCTGTGACATTTCAGCAGCCATCCCTCAGCAGAGACAGCTCCTCCTGGAGACCCACAACAGTGATTAATTTCCCCTTGCACAGGAGCACCAGCAACAGAGGGATGCTCCGAGCCTGAAGGTGGTGGTGACGTCTGGAATGTCCTCGAGTAACTTCTCCCTCAGTGCCTGGAGGGGAACTGCAGGCTGAGCCATTTTGGGAGCAGTGTGGAGAGCACAGGATGGGCCCTGCAGGGAAGGGCTGCTGGCAGGCACCAAAGCTGGGGTGCAGCGTGAGGGCTAGGCTGGGCAGGGCAGGATGGGTCCTGATCTAAGGCTGTGCCTTGGAACAGACTCAGCTGTCAGAATTCAGCCAAGACAGCCTGCTCAGTGCCCTGTGGCCTCCAGGCAGCTCCACAAGGAGAGCCCTTGGGAGAAACATGGAGGGAGGCAGCTGGGATGGACAGAGCAGCACCCTGCAGCAGGGAGGAGCAGCTCCATGCAGCCTCTAACAGCCACTTGAGCCACAACTGCTTCAAGTCCCTGCAAAGCACTTGGCTCCTATCACCCATCAGGTCACAAGGGCCTCAGGATATCCTGCAGAACAGGAAAGGTCTGCAAAAAACCAGGATCCACCTCCCCTCCTGCCTCTGCTCCCTTCCTGGCTCAGGCCTGCCCAGGAGGGAAATGCCTCCAACCTGCCTGGCACATCACAGCAGAACAGCCTGGCTACAGTTACTGCTGCTGCCTGCAAACCTGACACACCTGAGGGGACTCCACTGGGGATGGACATTCCAAACTGACTCCCTCCAAAGGCATTTCTGCTCGGGATACCAGGAACAATAACTCATGGGCTAAGCCCCAATACCTGGATCAACAGAGGGAGAAGCTTCATTGACAGTCCCACCTGTACCTGCACCCTGCAACACTAGTCCAGCTCACCTAGGTGAGAAGAAACCCCCCAAAAATGATGCTTGGGACACTGCATGTCAAGCCAGGACCAGCACTGCCTGCTCCAGGGGCAGTCCAGGGACAGAGACTCTCATGGAGAGAAACCTCCTGAACAGACATAAACCACAGCTGTGTCTGACAGTCCCATGCACTGGGAACAGTTAAAGGCAGGAGGACATCAGGGAAAGCTGTTTTGTGCCAGACTCTGCTCTGCTGGAGACAAGAGACAGGCCAGGCTGCTGGAGAGGGTTTCCAGCCCAGCCAGACTGCTCTGGCCTGCTGTCATCATTCCTTTACTTTTAAGTAACTCCTCTCTGTCAGCCCAGAGGGTCACCAGTTCCCCCTGGAAGTGAGCAGCAGCTGCAGCAACTGCTCCTCTTAGTGCACAGCTGGAATACTCTGGCATCCTGGTGGGACCTGGACCAGCTGCCCCTTAGGCCCAGGGATTTACCTGCAGCTTAAGGGAAGCCTCAGGAACAAGATTCAGACACGGAAAACAGAACATCTTGTCTGCAGTCAGACTTAGCTGGGAACAGGCAGGAGCTTTGAACTAGCTTTGAAGTTCAGACAAGCCTTCAGAAGTAAGTCACGCTCACTCCTTCCCTCCAGCTTTCCCAGCTGGAAAAGCAGACCAAGGACCCTACGCTTAGGAGGCTCTCACAGAGGAGGAGCAGTGGGAACACAGCAGGTTTGGTGCACTGCCACGAGCAGGGCTGGGGGATCCTTACCGCTGAGCACGTCCGGGCTGATGTAGGCAGGGCTGCCTCGCTGGTCCTTCAGCAGGTCGTCCTCGCTCACCAGGTGCTTCCCCAGGCAGAAGTTCGTGATGGTGATCCGATGAGTCCTGGGCAGAAGCACAAGGTGGCAGTGAACACAGACCATCCTGCACCAGCCACACAGCACAGGCAGAGGAAGCTAACCCTAGAGCAGAGGGGTGTGTGCCTGGGGAAGCCTGAAGTGCTGGGAGAAGACACACACAGCTGTAAGATGAACTCCATCCCAAAGGGAAGGGATTCCAGGTCTGCCAGGATGGTTTGCAAAGCTCCCACAGGGACAACGGGAGAGTCTGTGTTACAGCTATGACAATCTCTACACCCAACAGGCTCCAGGTGCTGTCTGGCCACTGCAGAGCATGAGCAGCAAAGCTGAAGTCCCTTTTAGCTGCTGATTCTGCCCTGCACCTCTCAACTGCCATCTCTGAAGCATCTGCTCCACACAGCGTTTCCTGGGAGCTGAGGGAAAACACCCTGTGGCAGGGCTGCCCCTGCCTGGCCCTGGGCACTGTGTGCTTACATGTCACCAGATGAGCTGCAGGAGCTGTGATCAGGCTCAACACTTCTGTGTCACCCACAGTCCCACACAGGAGGTTGGTGGCAGTTCTACCTGATCTGCAGGACAGCTCTCCACCACAGGTGTGTGGAACAGAGCCTGACCAACACCCAGAAACCTCCCCCAGGAAAGGCAGCGCTGCAGGAACACACATTGTCTCTGCTAACACACCTCCACTTCCCCCTGCTGCTGCCAGCTCCCAGTAATGATTTTTCCATCCCTCATTAAAAAGCCACTGTCACATGAAATCCTCCATGTCACCCAGATAATTTGGATTTTGACTTACAACTTAAAGGTGTGAGTAGAAAAAAAGAACACTGTCTGGAGGATTTCTGTATTCTTGAAAAGTATTTCACAACTCGAGCCTGAGAGAATGGATGAAGTCAGTCACAATAACCAAGAAACATTCCCAGCCAGTGTGAGAGAGAAGTGAAACAGAACCAAGTGTGGGCTGGCCATGCAGAGCTGGTTATTGAGACAGACAGACTTGTGTTTAAGAAGTGTTAGCTTCAACTGTCAGGAGACTTCCCTGGCTGAATAACAGGCTGCAGGATTTGTTAAGGATTTAAAAGACTAAGTGTTCTACAGGACACTAAATGTTCAGGGTTGCTTGCTTTTATTTAGTCCCAGAAATCTGGCCTGTAATCACCCAACTCTGGCTGAGAGGCTTCAGTGCCTGCAGCAGGCAGGGGCTGAGGGACCCTCACTAGCCTGGGGTGTGACAAGCCTGCCAGGACCTCTCAGTGACACCTTGCTGCCTTCACTCCCCCATGAGCAGGGACCTTCTCCTGGGCTCTTTGTGAGCATGGCTGGAGCAGAACAAACGTTTGTGCTCAGCCCCACTGGCTGCTGCTCTCCATGGAGATGGCTCTGACGCCTCTCCCACCCTTCCCCATGACTCACTGCTGCACAGGCTACAGCTCTCCCTCACCACAGCTGATGGACTGCTTAGCAAAGAGCAGAGAAGATATGTTACACAAAGAATGCCTCTGACAAGTGTGTTCAAAGCCCTGGGTGCAGCCCCTTCCGTGGGGTGCACGCTGTGCCCAGGAAAGGAGGGAAGCTCTGTGTGGATCCTTTAAAGCACCGACCTTTGCCTCTTCCAGCAAGGAGAATCAAAGCAGCAAGCACAAGAGATTTCTCTTACAGCACCTCTACAGAAACGACTTGAAACAACTCAGAGGTGGCCCTGAGGAGCCCCAGCTGTGTGTGTGCGTAACCAAGAGGTTCAGCCTCGGGAGGTAAAACCTGTTTGCTGCCTGTGACAGGGAGGAGAGAGCAGCAAGCTGTGAGCCCAGGGAACCTGCAAGCTTGGTGCAGAGCCTGCAGACCTGCAGCCTTCCAGTTTCTTATTCATTCCACAGAAAACCAGACAGTGTGAAAAGGATGAATTCCACTCATTTTTCCAGTTAGGGCAAAATATTTAGGCAGTAACGTGATACGGGAGGACAGAGCAGAAAATCTGAGCTGAGCTCGGTGCCAGAGAAGTAACTGCAGAACCCCAGACTCCAAACAGCTCCAAGGAGGCACCAGGCACAGCCAGGCCACCACCTGCTGCCCTCACTGCTGAGCTCCTGCCCCTCTCCAGGGCTGCTCCCTGTGGCTCTGACAGCAACCCTTGGACACCAGCACATCCCTAAGGGAGGCTCCACGGAACAAAGGAGCCATTCCAAACACAAACACAGACTGGACAGAAGAGCTTTTGTTTAGCTAAGTCAATATTTTACCGCCAGCAAAAACACAGCAGTGCAGCAGTGAGATCTAGCACTGCTGTGGGACAGGCTGCAGTGCTGGGAAAGCCTCCGGCACGACGGGGAGGGCTGTGGGACAGGCTGCAGTGCGGGGAAAGCCTCCGGCACGACGGGGAGGGAATGGCAGGAACTGAACCAACCACTGAACCCTCTTCTGCAGCACATAAACCCAGCACTTCTCTTGCAGGTTCCTGAGCTGCTACAAAATTCAGTGTCACAAGCTGGAATCCCTGCAGAAGTGCTGAGTAGGGGTCACTGAGCTGGGGGGAGAGAGGAGCACCCAGGTGGGCTCAGTTCGTTTGTGGAGATGAACTCACAGCTTGGAGCTGGATCTGTGTTTCTGCACTCTGCTTCCCCTTCCCTCGCCCTCCTGCACGAGGGCACTCACCAAGTGCTGCCTCTGGCTGTTCCTGACAGAAATCTGCTTCAGAGAAGGGACATAAACCAACTGCCAGGCAGCACCTCTCCAGCCAGCTTACCTTTTGTTTAGCACCATGTTTCCTAGTTTCAAGTCTCTGTGCACAATATTTTTCTGCAAGAAACATAAGGTATAGCATGAGCAAAACCCTGTTTGTTAGAGAAGTGTAAGTTCCATACTTGGACAAGAGCACTAAAGAGAAATCACGGCATCTTCATTCTCAGAAGTAACCCAGGTTGAGGTTCCAGGTCTGGTTCCATCCTGGGCACTTTGTGCACTTTATTTTCAATTCTGGTCAGGACAAAACAAGGAAGTTTTCTACTTTGTTCACAAAGACAGACTTGAGAGACCTGAGACTGAAGTGTCCAGGCTTGGTTAGACCCATCTGATGATCCCTCAAGGGATCCCTCAGGGCAGGATGGGTGTCCCATGGCATGAGGTAACACATCAAGCACCAGCAGAATCCATTTCCATTACAGCAGTTTCCAGCCCATTGATCTCAAACTTGCAGCTTGAGGTTCTGATCTCACAAATCAATTCTTGCACTGATTTATTTGGCTTCAGAAGCAAACAGCTTGTGTTTCCTGTGTCTGAACAGCCTCTGCTCTCCTCTGACCACCCCTGCCTGAGCTCACCACACTGTGGTGCACCTGCCCTGCCCTCAGCCCTGCGGGTCCCTCTCCACAGCCCACAGACTCCTCCTCGCCATGCACAGACCTGAGGAGCACAGAGGGAAGGGCAAGGAATGCCCTTCAGGGCCTGGGGCAGAGGTGCTGTGCCCCTGCAGCCTGTCCCCTGCCTGCACAGGAACCTCTCACCTTGTGTAATGCTTCCACCACTCGTACCACGTCGTAGAATATCACCACGGTCTCGCGCTCGCTCAGCCTCTTCTCCTTGATGACATAATGCTGCAGATTGATCAGATCTGCTGTCTTGTCACTGAAGTCGTGAGCACAGAGACAGTCCAACACCAGGCAAATGCGCTTCTTCATCTTCCTCACCATCCTGTTGGCTTCCAGGTCTTCTATAATCTCACAGGCTCTGTCCTGGGGGAGGCAAACAGGAGCAGCACTTCAGGGAGGCTTCAGGGCATGTGTACAGAGGCTGAGAGAACAAATAACTGCAGGGTGAGCTCAGAACAGGCAAATGCATCACAGTGCTTGGTCTTTGGCCTAAGGTGAGATGTCAAAAAGATACAGGATACATTGCCAGCTGTTGTCCTGTTTGAAGGGGACTGTGCTGAGTGTCTGCCCCATCCATGAACTCTCACATGCCCCAAATCCCAAGCCCTGTTACATCCCACTGAACTCTCCAGAGCCTGTTTGAAGCAGCAGTGGTTAACCTCAGCACAGTGCTGGAACTCTGGACACAGAAGAACAGGGTCAGCACGAACTGTTCATTAAACAAAAGCAGCTCAATCCATCAGCATTCCCTGGCATTGCCCCAGGCAGGATGGTGACCGGGTGTACCTGGAAGAGCCCGTGATGATGGACCACTCCTTCCTGGTTGTGGAGCAGGGAGAGCAGAGAGTACTCTGTGTGCAGCAGCATCTTGCCCTGTCGCTCCTCCTGGGTTTCTATTCCTTTGTCACCCCTTTCTTCTAAGGTGAGAATCTTCAGGAAAAGGGAAGAGAACTTTACAGTTCCCAGAGAAACCCAAACGCCTCCAGCCCCTCTCACTGTGCACTCCCGTGCTTAGCAGCTGATGTAATGCTCTGAGGGCTGTGTACTTGCCACAGACCTGAACTCACTCCCAGCTGTGCAGAAAGCACAGCAGCAGCTTCACTGACATGGAAAAGCAGCTCAGGTGGCTGTTTGCAAATATCCCAGGGGATTTCTCCCTTCTGGAGCTGCCCCATTTCAGGCACAGACTGAGGGCTCTGGGAGAGCAGTTCAGCAGCCAGAGGCCTCGTCTCAGGGCTGGTCTGAACACAGATCTGTGCCTGGCAGCACTGCCCTGCTGGGGGAAGCTCCAGCAGCTGTTTCTGACCCAGCACTGGTTCAGCCCACACCACACTCTGCCCAAGGGCTGAAGAGCCCTGAAAATCTGGCAGCCTGCAGTTTGCTTACCTTTAGCTGATAAAAGTCATCTGTCCCATCCTTTCTTGCCAAACACTGAACAATACTTGGCACAGGGGAGTTACCTAAACGAGGACCTACAGCAGAATGCAGAAACAAGACTTGTTTTCCTTCCAGCAGCAGTGACTAACTGGGGTTACATCAGTGTGTCATGCAGTTTGGCTTAAAACAAGTTCCCTTTTTGCAGGAGCCTGAGAGCATTTCTATAAATCTAAAGCAAATTAAAAAAAAAAAAAAGGTCTTGAACTCTGAAACCTTTGGGGACAGTTTCGTCTGTTCCCTTGAGAAACACTTCTCCAAGCCCACACGTGGCCCAGCTGTCTGCAGAAACTCTGCCTTCTGCATGCCTGAACCACACAGCTCTTACACTCAGCAGCAACACCCATGGCAACTGCCACACCTGGGAACACAGCTGCCACCTCTGCAAGGACGGCTCAGGTGCGTCCAAACTGCCCCAACTTTCAAGTGCACACAGCCTCCACTCCTCAGTGCAAACCAATCAGCTCCAATTGATCAGCCACTGGCTCCCTCTGTCAAACCTATCATTTTGTACAGTTTATGTAACTAGTTCTGAACCAACAACTATTCCAGCAGCTCTCAGAGCTAGCAGTGGCCTTGCCTTGGCCCATACCACTTCCAGTGACCACCAGTGCATTACCAAGATGTCCCCATGCTGCTGCAACAGCACATTCCAGGCCAGCAGGGCTGAACACCTCCACAGTGCCCTAACCAAAGCACTCCCAAATAAATTTGCTCTTTAACAAAGTTTAAGAGTGTAGTGTAAAAAAACCCAAAAGGGTAAAGCCAAGGGCTCACACCTCCCCCCAAAGCCCTGCCTGGCTGTTCTGCACCCCTCAGCCTCCCGGGCAGCAGCAGAGCCCCCTCCCAGCTTACCCAGGATGAAGGGACCTGCTCTCTTGGCGTTGTTGCCAGAAATCCCCGCGCACAGAGCCTTGGCCTTGGCGGACGTTTCCCCAGCGCCTCTGTCCGACGAGCGCCGCTTCATCCTCGGCTCTGCAGGGAGAGCAGACACCACAGCCCATGAGCAACAGAGTTATTTTCTGCTGCTCTCCCTGGCTGGTGCTGGAAGGCTCTCACCTACGGATGCACTGGTGGCTCTGCCCACTTGTGTGTCTACACACAGCCCCAGCTCCCTCTGACAGACCGGGGTGGGCTGGAGCTGCAGCAGCTCTGGAGGCACAAATCAGCCTCGTCATTCAGAGCAACGTTTCCTACAACAGTTGTCTGAGAGACATAGTGGGAACAAGTCAAGATAATTAAAGCTTGTTTTACAGCAAAAACAAGTTTGCAAATTAACATATTCCAAAAAGCTCTGGAAGAAGATGCCCAAGTTATCCCTGTGCATGGGTGTCTGCTGCAGCCTGGAGGCTCTCGGGGGTTCCTCCGGGGAGGAATCCCACCAGGCAGCACAGCCACTCACCGAGTCCCTCAGAGGCTTCAGTGTTGCTCAAACAGCCAAGAATGCACAAAAACATCCATAAAAATGAACATCTTTCCCAACAGGGACATAGCAAACAAATACGTTAGTTATTGTGAGATTCAGTTCGTTTCACAAGGATTATTCAAAAATGTATTTTTAGTCTTGAAGAAAGTTCCCTCTCACTTTGTACCCCTGAGGCTCTGCCCTTGGTACATCTCCATCTACCTACATCCAGTACAGCTGCAACGTGGAGTCCAGCACATAAAACTGTCACCTCAGCCCCCACGTGCAGCAGTTGTGCTGTGTTTGGATTTAGCACAGTGTTAAAAGCTTTAATGGACTCTGCAGGGAGAGGCAGCACCGTGGGGCTCTCTGCACCACTGCAGGGAGAGGCAACTTGTTCCCAGCACACCTCACCTTCAGCTCTTGGAAAACAGCTTCAAAGACTTTCACAAACATCTGCACATTCAATGCTTGTGGTTTCACTTTCTGAAGACATTTTTGGGGCTGGAGAAGAGGAACCAAGCATAGCTCCATTTCCTCACTCAAACCCAACCCTCCCCCAGTTCTTCCCTAAGAGGTTACTACAGCAGACTGGGAAAATATTGTTTGGGTTGTCCTTATTTGTTTTGAGAGCTCCAAGTGTTTCACCATGCCAGGGACTGATAAGTCACCTCGCTCCGAGGGAAGTTTCCCCCTGGCAGTCCCACCCTTTCCATGGACATGAGCTGATCTCACTGCAGTAATTCACCCAGCAGCACCTGTCACCAGGAGCAGAGACAGCCAGGGAGATAAGGAGTCTTGCAGCAGACTTGGCATCCCTGCTCTCCTGACTTCCACCGCCCTCAGACCTCACCAGAGCAACAACACCAGTGAGCTGAGTCCTGAGGCCCCTGTGCTCCTTGTTCTGTTCATTCCACAGCCCTGACCCACTGTGTCTTACAAACTCCTCCACTCCTTGAGCATCATCCTCTCTGCCAGAAGCATGTGAGTACCATCTCCTTCAGAGAACTCCCCCAACACAGCTCTGGGATAAACCCCTGTGCACTCTGGGCTGGCTGCCCACCGCCACGAGAGGCGTCACCGTGAACAACGCCGAGGACTCACGTGGTTCAGCATCAACTGTATCGTTACTCTTCTTCCAAACTAGGTTTTCCAGCGTCTCAGGAGGCAGGAGTCCTCACCTCGGAGAAGGCTGGATGGGGGAAAGGTCGAGGACTCTGTAAGGTGAGAGGAGACACACCTGATGCTGTGGTTCTGGGTCGCTGTGATTGCCACGACACGGGATGCACCAAACCCGGCACGGCCGCGTGGGTTTGGCCCAGGAGAGCTCCTGGTACCACCCAACCTTCTCTCCTGGGACCCACCCAGTCAGGAGAAGTTGGAGACCTGGTCCAGAGGCTCTTGTCCCTCTCTGACCCTCTTGGCACAGCCTCTGCACTTGCAGCAATGAAGCCAACAAACTGAATCACACGAGCAGCACCAGCTGCACCTTTTCCACCAAAACACCACCCTGGGCAGAACTTATCAGTGAGGATTAATCAAAGCTCACATTTAACCCTGGCTGAGGGCAAATCCAAGTTATTGAGAAGCTGTGTTGGGCACCACCTAAAACACAGCATTAAAGAGGTACAAGCTGGAGCAGGGCCCAGCTTCCCACATGGAACAGGCAGGTCGAGGAGTGCTGATCCCAGAGCGTTGCCTCATGCCTTCCCGGGCAAACTCAGCCAGGGACAGCTCAGCCCCGAGTCATCAGCACTCCCAGGGACAGAGGCTCCCTTCCCATTGGAACAGCTTCCCTGAGAACAGGCGGAGTTTGGATCAGGCCGAGCCTGTGGAGGAGTCACTGGCTGGGGGATTCCAGGGAATGTTTGAGGGCAGATCCCAAGCAAAGCAGGAGTTGGGTTCAGTGTATGAAGCTTGGCCTAAAGTTTGGCCCTCGTGTCCCAGCTGGTCCTTGGATACCAGGATCACACCAAGGAGGGATCCCACTCTGGGAGGAGGGAGAGCAGAGTCACCCACCAACTGTCCCCAAGGTCTTTTGGGTCTGCCTCCTAAGCAGGTGAAATTTCTGCTCCCCTCATATACATCCCAACCTCCTCCTCCTCCTGTGGCACGTGCAGCACCATCTAGGTGGGGAGGTGCGTAACAGAGCGGTAGGGTGTACTTCATTAAGCTGACTAGCACATGTAGGGAGTGCATTTTAACATTTAAATGGCCCTTGGTCAGGCAAAAGTTCCTTTTGGGCTAGGATGTCCTTCAAACCCTCAGCCCTGTGACTTTGGGCTGTTCTCCAGCACCAAACCAGGCCTGTCCTGTCTGCGCTGCCCCTGCTCCTCCTGCAGCCAGCTCAGCCCTCCCGACACCACCAGGCACAGCTCCATCCCCGAGAGAACCTGGAACGCACGGGGAAGCCTCAGCCCTTCCCTGACTCCTCACTCATCATCCCACAGGGAGGAGGAGAGGGGC
>NW_008668338.1:0-314 GCF_000695815.1 Acanthisitta chloris
ACCCCACCATCGCTCTCACCCTGCCTGCTCTGCTCGCAGGTGGTGAATGTCACTGGCAACCAGGACATCTGCTACTACAACTTCCTGTGTGCCCACCCGCTGGGGAACCTCAGGTGGGTCTGTGTGGCCGAGGGACCCTGTGCCTGGGGCTGGGCTGCAGCAGGGCTCCGGGGAGGGAGGGCTCCCTCAGCACCCACACCTGGACTGGCCCTGGGGCTGGGCTGCAGCAGGGCTCTGGGGAGGGAGGGTTCCCTCAGCACCCACACCTGGACTGGCCCCTTGCAGCGCCTTCAACAACAACCTCAGCAACCTGG
>NW_008668338.1:344-667 GCF_000695815.1 Acanthisitta chloris
TGGACCGGCCCCTTGCAGCGCCTTCAACAACATCCTCAGCAACCTGGGCTACGTCCTGCTGGGTCTGCTCTTCCTGCTCATCATCCTGCAGCGGGAGATCAACTACAACCGCGCGCTCATGCGCAACGACGCCCACGCCCTGGTAAGGGACGCCGGGATGCCTGTCTGGGGGGCTTGGCCTCTGGGGACCCCCTGCTTCCCTCCCCTCTGCCCCGCAGGAGTGTGGCATCCCCAAGCACTTCGGGCTCTTCTACGCCATGGGCACTGCCCTCATGATGGAGGGGCTGCTCAGCGCCTGCTACCACGTCTGCCCCAACTACACC